>NC_025695.1:19352633-19378015 GCF_000633955.1 Camelina sativa | reverse complement strand
CCCCTTCCGATTGTACTTAGTCGGTTGTGGACGTTTTTATAATTAGTTTAAAAAACTTATCCATCATAGATGGGTTCTCTCCATGTCGCCGATCATTTCTCTCCCTCCACAAAGAGTGGATCGTATTCTGAAATATGTAACCCATGAGAACTTTTTAGATTTATCCAACTCGTTGCCAGCGAGTAAAGTCACTACCTCTAGCCAATTTGTTGTCTGTGAGAATCCCCTTAACTAGCTCGTCCCACACCTTTTGTGAATATGGGCATTGGAAGAACAAGTGCTCTGTTGTTTTCAGCGGATGACTACATAAGATACAACTCGTGTTTACATTTTGGTTCGAGGCCTGCATTCTCTCCCCTGTGGATACTCTGTTTTTTACCACTAACCAGGTGATGAAAGAAAACTTCAGCGTCACAAAGGGAAACTAGATGGCTTTGTGACTCTCCATGACTGGTTTGGCTTCGCGAATTAGAGACCAGGTATCCTTTGTCATGAACTTACCAAGGTAACAATCATTCTTTCCTTTCCAAAGTGCCACATCTTGTTCCCCCGGAACACGTGAAAGTTGACAATTATGTATCCCCTCTTCAAATTGATTAAGCAAATGTTGTCTATGCATCCTCCGCTTGGTCATATTCATCGCATCAGCCACAAAGCTTGATTGCGGGATTCCGAGATGTATAGGACCTCTATCGCCAAGTTTGTCATAAATGCAACCCAAAGGACTCCAATCATCAAACCCAAAAGTGGTGGAACTTCCATTTTTCACCTAGAACCGATAAAACTGTTTTGCTCTGTCTCTATATTTGAGGAGTTTCCTCCAAATCCAAGAACCAGAAGAGGAGCCACCTTTCTCATACCACAAGGAGCCAATGCGGATGAGATGTCGCTTCACCCACTTCACCCATAAGGAGTCTTTAGCTGAGAGGATTCGCCAAATAAACTTTAAAACAGTGACTATGTTTGCCTCCTCTATCGATCAGAGGCCTAGTCCACCCTCATTTTTGGGCAAACAAACCTCGGACCAAGTGACCTTAGCGTTTTTAGAACTCAAGGAGAGAACATACCACAAGAAAGCAGAGCATAACTTGTCAATTGTGGTGATTCATGCTTTATGAAATTTGTGGTACTAAAGATTACAAAGCTGATGAGTTGCAGTCTACCTGCAAAGGAGTGTTTCCTTGCAGTCCATGAGCTTATTTGCGAGCGTATTTTTTCCAGAAGGGGAAGATAATCCTCAGATGATATTATTTTGGTTAAGAGGAAAAAACCAAGGTATCAGACTGATAAGAGACCATGAGTAAATGGGACAGCTAGAGTATCTCTGCTCGTTTATACGGAGGGATACCCGCCATGTAGATAATATACTTCTCAATGCTGATTCTTAACCCATAATGTATTGTAAAATCATCAAAAACCTCCAATGCACCCTCAATGGACCGATGTTATCCATCCACAAAGACCATCATGTCATCTGCAAAACATAGGTGAATGAGTTGCATTTACTTACAATTCAAGTTGAAACCAAATTTTTTGTCCTTTGCAGCCTTGTCTAACTTGTGGGGGAGGACATTCATACAGATGACAAAGAGACAGGGACTAAGCGAACAGCCTAGGCGAAGTCCTCTCTTGCTATCAAAATAGTCGGCAAGCTCTCCATTAACCTGTATAGAGAAGGAGGCAGTGGTTACACAGATTTGTATCCAACGCACAAACTTCTCTCGGAAATCCCGAGCTTGCAATGTGTTGAGGAGGAATTTCCAGTGCACAGAGTCAAAGGCTTTGGAAATGTCTATTTGCATAACACACCTTGGAGAGATGTATCCTTGTGATAATCTTTGACGATTTCTGTAGCCAAGAGGAGATTTTCCATAAACAGTCTATCCTTAACAAAGGCAGATTGGTTGGGAGAAATGAACTTTGGAGAAGTATCTTAAGTCTATTTGCAAGGATCTTGGAGATGATATTGTGGAGAATGTTACAACACGATATCAGTCTATAATCTTTCATCACTTGTGCTGTCTTATTCTTTGAAATTAGAGCTAAGATGGTTGAGTTGACCCATTTAGGCAAAAAGACTGTCTGGAAAAAAGATTGGACAACAATCACACAATCGCCTCCCACCACAGACCATGATTCTTTGAAAAAACTCCTTATTAAAATCATCATGCCTAGGAGATATATTAACCGGCATTGCAAATAACACCTTCTTAATCTCGTCGTTAGTCACCTCACTAGTAAGTAGAGTCTTGTCATTCTCATCACATTTAAACTCTAGAATGTCTTCCAGCTCCTCATGAGACCATTCCACATAGTCTGTTAGCGAAAAAGAAAGGAAATATGGAATATTTTACTGCTTCAAGCTTGATTTGATCCTGCAAGCTGGCATCACTCCCATCATCACATTGGATCTCCTTAATACTATTTTGCAACCCTCTAAGTCTTGCAGAAGCATAGAAAGCTTTATTATTTTGATCACCAACTTTCAGCCACTGAAGTTTGACCTTTTGTTGCAAATAACGTTCCTCAATATCTGATAAATTCCTCCATTTTGCAAAAGCTTATGCCTCCTCACGCACAGCTTGTGAAAAGGGATTGGTCATCGTCGCCTGCTGCAGTTCACAGAGAAGATTATAAGTCGTTTTGGTTCTTTTCGTGATGGTGCCCACAACTTACTTCCCCATATTTCTCAGCAATGGTTTAAGTCCCTTTAAAGATATAGAGAATCTATGCATCATAGATGTAGAATGAAAGAGTGGTGGAGACTCTCGCCATTTGTCTGCAAGTTCTTTTTGGTACTCCGGGTGCGTCACTACTGCATTTACAAACTTAAAAGGTCTGTGAAGCTTCGTCTCCTCCTCTGAAATGTAAAAGTGACACTACAAGAAAACGGGGTATTTACGACTACGATTGGTGACTAAATACGTAGTCACTTATTTTCCCAACTACTTGCCGACGATGTAGCTACCAAGTTAACACTGCGTAAATTTAGTCGTAACTCAGACGTTATATGCTGACCAAATACAATAGTCGGTAATGTAGTCGTTGATTATCGACCATTATACGACTAAATGGGAAGAACTTAATTTAGTTGCATCAAAGTAGCTAATTTGGCGACTACGTAGCGACTCAGTCTATGAGTCGGTAAGTTGGCGACTATACAGCGACTAATGTTGTGGCATTCTTCACATATAAACTATAAATACAAGCATCATGTTGTGGCATTCTCATATTATTCTCATTTTCAAAGGTACAAACAAAATTAACCCATAATGTCAAATTTTTAATGCTTGCTTTACCATATCTATACTTATTGTCTTAGAAAATTGTTTCGACTTGAGCTTTTGTTTTCTATAACTGCATATGTGAATTAGTTGCAAAGTGAAAAATTACCTATGAAGGTGAAGCTCAAGAAAATGTATATGAATCAGTAGATCTGAATTTCTAAAATTAGTATCTTCATTTATGCTAAGTCATAAATGTAATTTTAATTTAAAAATAAAAATGTAATTTTTACTATATTAAGTATATATGTAAGTAATGTTTTGTAAATTTTAAGTGATCAATATATTATGTAGTGTATATATAATTAAGTAGTATGCTTTTAATAACTATGTTTCTTTCCGGTCCAATATTTGTTCTCGAAAGTCTGAGTTTACGTGTCTCACCAAATTTATGACCAACCTTCCCCTCAGTGATCTTAGAACTCGGCCCGCTTTCTCCCCATCCTCACAAGCCAACCTGACAGCCTCGCAAAATAACACGTACAAAGACCAAATGGCTCTTATAAAAAAGTAAAGCTATCTCCTCTAATAAAGGATCAGGATCTAAAGAGAAGGTTGGGAAGCAGTACGCCCGGTTCACGAGGTTCTACCACTGCAGGGCCCAATCATAGTCAAAAGAAGAGTTTGATCCTAGCTCAGAAGGAACGCTAGCTATATGCTTAACACATGCAAGTCGAAACGATATGACTTATGATACCGAATCCAGGCAGAATGAGAATATACACCTTTGGATGACCGAAGAGCCAAAAGAGATGCTGGTATAAAATTGGGTCTCCCCCTCCAGCGGGATCAAAAAAGGTTGTATTAAAGTTTTGATCGGTTAATAACATGGTAATTGCCCCTGCCAGTACCGGGAGTGATAATAAAAGTAGGAATGCTGTCACTAGAACGGATACATGAAAGCCTCGTTCGTCCATGGCTGCATTCTTTTGAAATAATTTGCCAAGATCTTTAGAAAAATCCCTAAAAAAAGGCGCATTTTGGCTACGGAGAGAGCAGCACCAGTAGAGTAGCCGCCTGGTTTTCGCTCCTCTACTGGACCGGTCCCCGGGGATGAAGTAAACTTGCTACTGATTGAGCATGAAGTCAGTCTGCTTTGAATATGAATGAGACATGTTATGTGAGATTTCGCACCACATAATGGATCAAAGAACCGAAGACGTTTCCAATACGATCACATTTCTTTTCAGGTCAGAATCTGATTGATGCGTTTGTAACTCAAAGAACTACCCTTTAGTAAATAAATCCCAGGGAAAGTCCATTTATGTTGTTTTCTAGATGCCAATTTTCTATAAGAAGGGTCAGCCTTAAAGGAAAAAAACCAATCCCAAGGTAAGGTCTAAACTGATATAATCAGTAAAGCCGGAAAAAGAGCTGAGTTTATAACGGCGAGAAGCTCCTTTCAAACGAAGGAGTGACAGAAAAGGTCGGGACAGTGGCTGCTAACCACATTGACTTCNATCAACTTACAATTCTTGAGTTACAGGAGGAACTGTTAATGAAAGACAACTATAGTAGTAATAGCTGTGAATTCCACTTCTGAGTTAGAGTTCAATCCTTTCCATCTTAAAGTACGTACTTCTTATAGCTTGAGAAGAGGAAGGATGCATTCGTCAGCATAGGAAGGCCCAATCAAATACCTAATCATAGTATAAGTTTTCCCTCTTGATTGACTTTAAACTAAATTAAATTATATGTTTTTTTATAAAATTAATTTTGGCTACTGATTGGCGACAAACAAGTGACTAACTTCAAAATATTGGGTTTAAACATGGTTATTACGTGTTGGACCAGATTTTGGACTCCAAAACAAGCCCAACTTTCTAAAATAAAATTACACACCAACTCATCCGCGACTAAGTTTAAAACATTTTGGGTTAATTAAACCTGGAAATCCATTTACGCGGTCCAGCCCATAACAAACGGCCTAACCCTAATTTTACAACCCTAATCTTTCATTTCTCACCATCCTTCTTCGTTGCCGATTTTCTCAATCGCCGATTCTCTCAATCGCCGAGGCTCTCAATCTCCGATCTGTCTTTTCTTCGTCTTCCTCTTCACCTAAGCCATCTCAACAAGATACTTACGATGCCTCCTTTTAAGAAGCCTGGACGAAATAGGAATGTTGTCCCCAACGATTCTCTCAGACCCGGTGGCTCTAACCTTTCGTCCAAGGTGAGAAAAGTCAACCCTCTACCGCCTCAATACAAGTTCACGCCAGCGGCTCAAAATCCTACGCCTCAGACGCCTCAAGAACAAGTACGCGTTTCCCCCCAACTATCGACGTCAGCCGCACCGCAGGTCAGAAACTATCCACCACCACAGATCCTATTTCAGAACTCCTGGAATCGAAGCGTTGAAGACCAACCAACTTGGTCATTACCAGAAGTTCAAAACAATCCTCCGGTTCAATCGAATCCTTTGCATGATTCTGCAAGATCTCCAATTCAGAATTCTCACGCTCAAACTCATCCTTCTTCTCAAGGTAACAACTTCGACCTGTCAGATCCACTGTTGCCGGAACTCCAAAAGGACACGTTGAGGGCTCTTAACGCCATACTTATGGTGTCGGACCGTCATACTTTTACCACCGTCCTCTCTCCGGAACCGAAGCCTAACACGACTTGGTATGTAAACACGTTTAAATTTCATATAAAAAAATGTTTTGTCATTCTCAAGTGTTTCATCAGTTATACTTACTAACTAGAAAAGTACATGTTTTCATATGTTTTCTTCTAGATTAGAGTCGTGATTCGTTCCTTTTAGATGACACACAACTCGGTTGCAGACAAACATCACTATTGACTATTGTTTTGTCATTCCCAAGTCTCTCATCAGTTAGTAGTAACTAGAAGAGTAGTAAGTAGAAGAGTACATGTGTTTTTTTATTTGATTTTAAATGACTTTGGTATGGTTTACGATTACGCTTGATTCTGACTTGATTCTTATGTTATGAGGTTTACTCGTGATGTCAAATCAGAACTGGTGCAGAAGATTAGTAAGGTTTTTACAAATAAAATTGATGGTCCATACTATAATTGGTCATGTGTGCCTCCGGAGAGACGAGAAATATACTTCCTTGAGTTTGCGGTATAGTTTTCTGTCATATATCATTCATAGATAGGTTTTAATTGTTGTTTTTCACTAACTTAATTCTTTTTTTTTTCCTAGAAAACACACACTTGGGATCCATTGATAACAGGGATAGTGCAACATTTTTTCTATGAGATATGTCAACGCCGGATGAAAAACATGGTAAGACTAAATCACAACTATTCTCAAACATGGGAGTCGCATAATTTAACATATAAATCACAACTATTCTCAAACTAGTAGTGTTCACATTTTATTAATCGTAACATTGTCATTAAATAGTCGTAAATATTAAAGACTAAATTACGACTACTTTTACGAGTACGTGTCATAGTCGTAATATTGTCGCTATTTACCGACTATGTTACGACTGAATTTCCTTACCGACTATCATTTACGACAACGGTTATTAGTCATAACTTAGTCGTTATGAATGAATTAGCGACTATTTAGTGACTATTAGTGCAGTCGTAAATCCCTTTTTTCTTGTAGTGTGACATCTCAGATGACCCCATCCTCCCTCTTATTGCACCATGTGTACCTTGATACTAGGATTTTTGTATGTCTATCTTAGCAGGTTCAATTAACCTCATGTAGTTGTAGTACTTAAGGTGTCAATCCAAATGGGATGTTGCTAGCAATCAAGATGCAATCAACGTGTCACAAGTCAAGCCAATTCAGAGAGTGGGTTTATATCTAACAATCCTAGAATGAATAGAATGTAAAACGAAAACGAACTACATAACTAGAAAAGAAAATGCATGACAAGAAGCGAACATGAATAAGTAAGAGCAAAAATGATTCTAAGCATGAACTAGATAGCAAAAATAGAAACGGTCTCAGGAATGCAATACAATCAGAAAGATAGGAGTCCTAAGGATGAGAGTAATTGATGTCAGTGGAGTCTCCTAGTCTATAGAGTGTTTAACATGCCACAGGCAAACTATCCCCAGACAATGACCATAACGACTTAGCTAATCCAATCTCTTGACAAAAGCTACTCAGACTTAATAACTTCCAAACCTATCTCTCACTAGAGAAACATGATCAAGCAGGCATGACAAACAAGTTCATTTATGTCAACAAACATCCTAGACAACTAATCTCTTAGGCTAGGAATATAAGTCTCTGGCACTAGTTGGTCAGACATTTCATCAAACACCTTTTGGGTGTGGAAATGTCTAAGAGCTAGTTCCAATTGATCAGAGAGAAATTAGAATTTTTAACTCTAGTCCAGAAGGGAATTATACAAATCTAAGCTTAAACACCCTAAATACTAAGATCTTCCACCTAATTTATCCCATCCTCAAGAACTCTAACACTACTCGGATCTAGAAATCATCATCAACGATACAAACTCAGAAAATATTGAATCAAGCATTATTAGATAGATAAAAATGGGATGAACAACTTTATAAAAGAAATCAAATGCAAAAACTGAATAAACTCTAAGATATCAGATTACAATGTCTCACAACGTTTAGGTTGCTAGGTAAACCTTAAGGAAAAGAACAAAAAATGAGATGTCTGAGTAAAAACTTAACAAAACGTATTTATAGTAAAACATGGAAATCCCTAAAACAAAAAATGACAAGATAGAGCGTCGGTTCGGGAACTCTTCTCGGACGCGTCTTCAGAAAAAAACCAGGACGTCGGTTTAAGAGCGTCGATTGAGTCGCATCGTGAGAGTGCCGATCGAATCGGAGTCTAGGAAGTTTGATCAAATGGCGGCTTGAGATCGTTGATTGAGTGGTAGCTTGAAATCGTAGATCGAGTGGCACCTTGAGAACGTCGATCGAGTGGCAGCTTGAAATCGTCGATCGAGTGGCAGCTTGAAAAGTGTCGTCTGAGAGCTGCTGATCAAGTCGCGTCTTGAGGGTGCTCAGGAGCCCTCATGGGACGTCTTGGTCGAGCCGCTGCTAACATCTGATCGAGTGGGAGCTCTCCTTTGCGTGCAGGTCTAGTCGGAATTCAGAACGTACGTGCATCCACTAAAACCGCAATAACTCATGATAAATGCAACAGCCCTATTTGAATAACAACATTGGAAAGATATTGGAAAGATGATTCAATTCTCTACAACTTTGACGAAGACGTCGAAAGCTGAATCTCAAAATAAAATCTTCACTCGACTCGATCAAAGACGTGTAAGGTTGGGTCGCTGAGTAGTGTAGATCGAGTCGCTGGACTGCATTCCTGCTCCCTGTTTGCTTTTGATGGTTTGGACATCTCCTAAAACACCTGAAACAACTCCAAAATGCAAGATGCATGCAATACAAATGCAAAGACTACCTAGACATGCATATTATGCAAAAGAGACTAAAAACAATGCAAATCAATGAGTTAAGAGAACAAAATGAATGACAAATGCATGATGAAAGAGTGTAAAATATATACATATCAACACCCCCAAACTGATTCTTTGCTTGTCCTCAAGCAAACAATCAAGAACAAAGTATGGAAGAGAGGTTTGAAGATGGGGTCTCAGAACCTAAAACATGCTGAATAGAGTAGTTAGAATCAAGGTCCTTGTTTTTAGTTCTATGATGCATGGTGAAGGAACTCTATTTAAAAACTTTAGACAAGCTCATCACAACCTGAAACGATTCTGAACCTTATCTACACATGTCATCATTTCTATCATTCCCTTTAACATTCATTAACAAAGAACCATGAATCAAACTATGCAATGTCATCAAACTCATTTGGCTGGAGTGCCGGGGTAGAGACAAAAATGGTCTCCTTTGCAAGTGGTTTTAACAATATAGAACAGGGTTCTCTCGCGAAGATGAGTTGAGCTTAAGAGAAGGCTAAAGGTTGAAACCAATTAATACATACAAGAGCAGTGTCCCGTCTACCCAAAGGTCCTAAGGAAACTTAGCTCTAACTTTCTAACCCAGAAGTTGGTCCTATCTTTACCGGTCATCCATAACTCTTTTTAAACCCATTCTCTCAATCGTTTCACTTATCCTTAGGAGGAGTTAACTTCATATCAATCTAGCGAATGGGAAATTTTTTTATCACTATGGTTCTCTTTCTTTTCTTTCTTAGAACTCTAGACTTCTTAAGCATTTTGCTTTCTCTTCTTTGTCTAAACTTTTCTTTCTATGTCCAGAACCAATAACTCTTTTACATTGCACAACCCACATATTTTACTAGACTTGTAAACCTTGAAAACTCATTCCCCCTCCTAAATACTCTTTACCCTTTTCAGTACAAATCCAATCCCAAACCCCAAAATGGGGTTCTCCCCTAGTCCTACTAGTCTGGAAAATGTGAACTAGAATTACACAGGATCCTACTCTTGTCGGTGTCGGCTAGAACCTAACACTGTCTAACAAGCTCAACTCGGAAAAGGCCTCACACTCAAGAATACAATTGGCTTGAAAGAATGGTTGGTTAAGGGTGTGGGAAGCTGTTCCAAATCTGGGAATCAACTACTTGGATTAACAAGGGTGGTAAAAAGGAGAAAGATAATCCAAGTATTTATATGGTATCCATGAGTTCAACTTCAATGCANACCCCCAAACTGATTCTTTGCTTGTCCTCAAGCAAACAATCAAGAACAAAGTATGGAAGAGAGGTTTGAAGATGGGGTCTCAGAACCTAAAACATGCTGAATAGAGTAGTTAGAATCAAGGTCCTTGTTTTTAGTTCTATGATGCATGGTGAAGGAACTCTATTTAAAAACTTTAGACAAGCTCATCACAACCTGAAACGATTCTGAACCTTATCTACACATGTCATCATTTCTATCATTCCCTTTAACATTCATTAACAAAGAACCATGAATCAAACTATGCAATGTCATCAAACTCATTTGGCTGGAGTGCCGGGGTAGAGACAAAAATGGTCTCCTTTGCAAGTGGTTTTAACAATATAGAACAGGGTTCTCTCGCGAAGATGAGTTGAGCTTAAGAGAAGGCTAAAGGTTGAAACCAATTAATACATACAAGAGCAGTGTCCCGTCTACCCAAAGGTCCTAAGGAAACTTAGCTCTAACTTTCTAACCCAGAAGTTGGTCCTATCTTTACCGGTCATCCATAACTCTTTTTAAACCCATTCTCTCAATCGTTTCACTTATCCTTAGGAGGAGTTAACTTCATATCAATCTAGCGAATGGGAAATTTTTTTATCACTATGGTTCTCTTTCTTTTCTTTCTTAGAACTCTAGACTTCTTAAGCATTTTGCTTTCTCTTCTTTGTCTAAACTTTTCTTTCTATGTCCAGAACCAATAACTCTTTTACATTGCACAACCCACATATTTTACTAGACTTGTAAACCTTGAAAACTCATTCCCCCTCCTAAATACTCTTTACCCTTTTCAGTACAAATCCAATCCCAAACCCCAAAATGGGGTTCTCCCCTAGTCCTACTAGTCTGGAAAATGTGAACTAGAATTACACAGGATCCTACTCTTGTCGGTGTCGGCTAGAACCTAACACTGTCTAACAAGCTCAACTCGGAAAAGGCCTCACACTCAAGAATACAATTGGCTTGAAAGAATGGTTGGTTAAGGGTGTGGGAAGCTGTTCCAAATCTGGGAATCAACTACTTGGATTAACAAGGGTGGTAAAAAGGAGAAAGATAATCCAAGTATTTATATGGTATCCATGAGTTCAACTTCAATGCATAACAGGATAATTGCAAGTCAGGATTAGGTTCAGGTAGATAGGTAATGATGTCAATTCAAAACATGCTTCAATCAAGACTAGAATGCAATTTCAAGAATTCAAAACCTGGTTTAGTCTTACATTTCAAGTTCAATCAACATGTATCAAAGAACTAATAACAAGGGCCTTGATCCTATCCTATTGAATTCAGCATGCTAACAAGGTTACAATCATCATCAAACCCTATGCTAAATGCAACAACCCTATTTGAATAACACTAGACTCAATCCTAATATCCAAATGCAAACTACATGAACACTCTGTTTTTGTAGAAATTTTCAAAAAAAAATTTCAAATTTCTATGGTTTTTCTATTCAAATAGATGAATGCAGACTCAAACATGATATGATGCAAAAATTTGAAATAAGAATCACAGAAAACATCATCACATACTTCATCTCAAACCCTCCCCCAAACTCAAATTACACAGTCCTTTGTGTAAGAAAAACTTGAAGAAGGATTTGAGAATCACAACAAAAGCAATGCAATGCAAAGATGAGATGGTATTTACAGGATCTACAAGAGTGACCTCAGCTGGTTGGTCGACTTGCTGCTCAACCGCTTGCGTGTTCTGATACATGTTCGGCTGCTCGTCACACTGCATGTCATCGACTCTAGACTCACCATGGTACTATACCACCACAACAACTTCAGTAGCCTCATAGTCTCCTTGATGCTCATTTTGCTCCTCTGTCGCTGGTATGGTCTGATATTCAATCTGAGACTCATGCTACTGCTCAACCACTGTTTCAAATAGGTGCTCAGAAGGACCTCCTTGTTGAAGCTCGACTGGGTGACTTGATTAAGTTCCCTTTTTGGCTTTCTTTAACGACCTTCGTGCTTTTTCCCGGGGCTCATGAGAAGAATGTCGTGGACAAGCTGGAGAGGGTTGTTGCGTCTGTGGCGTGTAAGCAGACCGGCGTGCTGGTGGTTGAAGTGCTTGGCGAGTTGGCTTAAGACGTGTGGACAAACGTCCCTGTATTGGCATGACATCCTGGGAGGGCATTGGGATAGCAGTGTTGTGAGAAGTGCAACTGAACTTACTCATGAAGTGTGTAATAGTTGTCTTAAGAGACTTTTATGCCTTGTCCCTTGCCTTGTCCAGCGTTGGAGCTTGTTGAGCCGCTCATGAGCCTCCTTAACACCCTTTCCTAGTCTGGGTGTTGTGTACTTGTCAAAGTGATACCTTTTAAGATGGTAGTCTTCTTGATCCTCCTCCATCCGAGTGTCTTCTTCTGCAGAGATCTCCATTCTCTGATCCTCACCCTCAACATACAAAACGCTTCTATTAGGAATAAACTCAATGTTCTCATCATTCATGATCGTTGTTAGATTCGCACAAGGAAGAAGAATCCTGACTTCATCAACCACTGGGTGAACAAATCTATAGACAAACTTTCCATGCTTATGCTCCCACTCCAGAGTGTGAATATATTTCAGGTGGTTCATATCTATCCAACGCGGTGGAAACGAGTTCGAAGGAGAGAGGAATGCCTGCTGCTTCTAAGATCCATGTCAAAACCCCTCCCATACACATAACTCCCGGAGAATGAGTTTTGTTCAGTCTCACCACCCACGTCTTGTAAGTCTGCAGATGGTTCAACAAGAAGAAGGCGAATGATGTGTATGATGTGTCACCTCTAAGCATAACACCCTCTGTAGTCTTCTTCAACAGGTCCTTGAGTACCAAATCCAACATGTCGAGCTCTGCCTTGGTGACGAGTTCAGTGATCTCCTTCGCATAGAAGACGTTAGAAATAGCCCTGTGGAAGTATCTCAAGACTGGGCTTCTTATTAGCAACCCCTTCGACCTTGATGCGTTGAAGCGCTGCTCAGTGCTAATCGACGCCCATAATGACGATGCTTCTTCCCTGTCAATTTCTGGTGCAGTGCCTGTCCCACTAGTGAATCCAAACACGTCCTTAAGTTGTCTCACAGTAAGGCTGTCTGACCATGTATCATAAAGGTGAAATAGCCTAAACTGCCATCCGACTACATCTCAGGCGCATCCGAGAACAGGTGAACTTGCAAGGAGCTTAAAAGCTGGATGATTTCCTCTCTATAAGCGTTCTTCGGCGTGTTCATAAGCATGCTAAGGTTGCATTGGCCGAAAAGATATTCTACATCCTATGCTATACCAAGGTCCTCTATGGTTTAACTGTGGGGATATCTTGTTCCCATAAACTCATGTTGTTGAAACAAATCGTAATACTCCTGGGGAGATAGCTTCGACTCGGACTTCTTTTAACAGATTCCTTGACGCTGCACTCTCGCGAGCCAGATCAATCTCATAATCGCTACCTTCATCCCTCTATTGCACTGGCTTCTTGCCACAATCCTTGTCCTTACTAGATCGTTTTACTGCTCTGCTTCACTCAGCGCCCTAAGAAGACGGCTTAGAAGTAACAATACGACCTGGTACCTCACACCCATACATCTCATTCCAAAAATTATCACACATTGTAAAGCTGAGACAATTCAAACTCAAAATCAAAGATTAGTAGGTTAGTGACCAGGCAATAATACCAATCACAAAGATCAATGAGAGAGCTAAGGTGTTGGGAATAAGCAAACGCAAAAGATCGATGATAGGCGTCTCGGGTAGCAGCTCCGGGACGGTCGATCGAGTCGAGCGTTGGTTGAGTTGGAGAAGGCGAGTTATGTCGTTGAGGAGAAGCAAGCAACATCTATCGAGTGGTGGAGAAACAGCAACGTAGATCGAGTCGAGCAGGTCGAGAGACGTTCTTCGTTGTCGATCGAGTCGGGTGGAGAAACATTGTCTTAGATGGGGTCAATCGAGTCAGAGAGAATGTTGGTTCCAGGAGTAGCTCTAAGTCGTTGTCGATCGAGTCGGATGCGTCGAGTCGCACGACGTTGAGCTTATCTTCAAGTGAGAGCGCCTTCGATCGAGTCGGAGCTTGTTTGTTCGCGTGAGAAAATCGACACGGCAGTGCTTCTAGAGGCATCTTTCAAGTGGTGAGCTTCGTTGTCGATCGAGTCAGGTGGAGAAACGTTGTCTGTGATGAGGTCGATCGAGTGGCGACGGTGTGACGCGAGGGGAACGACTTCGTGAAAAAAGGCAAGGAGAGAAGGGTGAAGTGAGTTGATGTGTTCGAGCAGAGAGAGTGAGATGGTGTATACGGTCGAGTCAACGATTGCTGGCTCGAGCGTGACGACTTCGTCGTCCTCGTGGAGAAACTTGCGTTGCTGGTCCGTGTCGGTTTGTAGGGACGTCGGTTTTTCTACACTGGTCAACTCGACGGAACACAGCGTGAACAGTGTTGAACTTTTCCGGATCCAGTGGGAGGCAGCTCCGGGATGATAACACGCGGATCGAGTCAGCGGGTGTTGGTTCTGGTTAGACTTTGTAAAGACGAGATCTCCGGTCGAGTCGTTTGTTCTGGTGTCAGTCGAGTGGTAGAGCAAGATAGTGAGATGGTACTCCGCTTGAATGGCGAGACAGTGGCTTCGTCGATGTTTAACAAGAGAGAGATGAGAGGGTGAAGTGAGATGAGAGTGGAGGTGTGTATGAAGGAGTAATCGATTTTTGGTTGGTAGGAGGAAAGAGTGAGGAGGGGGGTATAAATAATTAAAGAGAGAGTGAAGGGGATAGGGATGGTGGTGAGAGGACGCCTAATTTCTGATAACATTCTGATTGCGCAAGAGATGTTTCATGGCCTCAGGAAAAATCCGTCATGTAAAGGAAATTTTATGGCTATAAAAACGGATATGAGCAAGGCGTATGATAGGGTCAAGTGGGGTTTTGTTAAGGCATTAGTCAAGAAGATGGGTTTTGCGGACAAATGGGTATCTTGGATCTTGTTTTGTGTTTCTTCAGTTGAATATAAAGTTTTGTTGAATGGTTAACCTAATGGTTTGATAGTCCCGGAGAAAGGGTTGCGGCAGGGGGATCCGCTATCTCCCTATTTGTTTATCCTCTGCACAGAGGTGATAATTGCGAATATTCATAAGGCTGAGCGGGATAAGCGGATAGCAGGGATCAAGGTCGCGAATAAATGTCCGCCGATTACGCACTTGCTATTTGCGGATGATAGCTTATTTCTCTACAAGGCAGATAAGGATCAATGTGGTGTTATCTTGGACATCTTAAAGCGTTATGAGGCGGTGTTGGGACAGCAAATAAATTTTTACAAGTCTTCGGTTCAGTTTGGGCACACAATCGATGAAGGGGTGAAGAGTGAGGTGCAGCAGGTCCTTGGAATAACAAGTCTGGGAGGGATGGGTTCTTATCTAGGGTTACCTGAGAGTTTAGGAGGGTCAAAGACTAAAGTTTTCTCCTTTATTCGGGATAGACTTCATAGCCGCACAAATGGTTGGACAGCAAAACAGCTTTCCCGAGGAGGAAAAGAAGTGATGCTAAAGTCCGTTGCTACTGTGGTACCGACTTTTGTTATGTCATGTTTTCGGTTGCCAAAAACTCACTAGTGCAGTGGCAAAGTTTTGGTGGAGTTCAGGCCAATCTCGGGAGATACATTGGTTAGCCTGGGAGAAGTTATGTGGTAGTAAACAGATGGGTGGATTGGGTTTTAGAAATATTGATGATTTTAATTCAGCCTTGTTGGCTAAACAATTGTGGCGCCTGATAGATGCACCAGAGTCTCTTTTCGCTCGGGTTTTCAAGGGCAGGTATTACCGGAATTCGAATGGTATGGATCTGATACGATCATACTCTCCATCTTATGGGTGGCAGATTATAGTTTAAGCTAGATCTTTGGTACACAAAGGGCTTATTAAACAGGTTGGTTATAGAGAATCCATTTCTATATGGACTGATCCATGGATACCGGCTCAATCCCCAAGACCAGCGTTGTGCAAGGGACCTTTTAAGGACCCTTCTTTAAAAATTTCTCATTTAATCGATCGCTAGACAAATTTTTGGCGTATGGATATGCTCCATGAGCATTTTGTTCCGGACGATGTTACATTGATAGTGGCTTTACCGCTGGGTAGCTCTCAGTCGGAAGACTCACTAGGTTGGAATTTTACGAAATCTGGGAAATATACAGTGAAATCAGGGTATGATACGGAACACTTAACGAAACAACGGATTTCTCAGGTCATTCGGTATGGGCCTGATATTACTCCTCTTCTAGCGGGGGTCTGGAGGGTGTCCTGTCCTCCAAAAATTCGGCATTTTATGTGGCAAGTTTTATCAGGGTGTCTTTCGGTCACCTCGAATTTGCGACGGAGAGGTATTGATTGTGATTCTGGCTGTGCAAGATGTGGGGATGATGAGGAAACAATCAATCATGCTATTTTTCGGTGTCCACCAGCACGTCAGGCTTGGGCTCTAGCTCAGGTGCCTATCGGATCGATATCCTTCCCCACAGATTTTCTGTATGCCAATGTGGATCATTTTCTGGGTTCTTCAAATCCGGGTTCTCAGATAGCAGCTTTCCCTTGGATTATGTGGTATATATGGAAGGCGAGGAATGCTAGAGTTTTTGAGAATCAAATGGAAAAACCGGACGATGTCGTTAGGGTAGCGTTAGGAGAGGCGTCTACATGGTTACAGGCACAGACCGAGGATGTGGATGAGGAATCTTTCACAATTCCGAGTGCCTTTGGAGCGCTGGTGTTGGGGGGGCATAAGACACCTTCCTTGTGTCTTTGCTGGGTATCGGTGTTTTGTAGATGGTTCGTGGAAAGCAGGGTGGACGTGTTCGTCCTCTTTGGATGCAGTGACGACGAGGGGAGCCGTCAATTTCCGACGAAGTCTTTCCCCATTACATGCTGAAGTCGAAGCCTTTGTCTGGGCGATGCGGTGCATGATTGGACATGACTATCGGGATGTGGCTTTTTATACAGATTGCTCAGATTTGGTGAAGATGGTGTATTCTCCTCAAGACCGGCCGGCCTTCAAAACCGGCCGGCCTTCAAGACCTACCTTAACAATATCATGACAGACAAGGAAGAGTTTTCTTCTTTTTCTTTGTTTCTAATTTCAAGAAATGAAAATGTAAATACAGATTCACTAGTACGCCAAGTGAGTACATATCCATCTCATGCTTTATTTGTAGATTCTTTTCCTCCCAATTAATTTATATAAATTGATATTTTTATTGACAAAAAAAATATATATATATAGAGAGGTTTCACTGTATTTGGAAAAGCAATATTTATAATAAAATAAAATAGTCATTATTAGTCGGTAATAATTAATATACGTTACCGTACAACTAAAAACAAAACCGTGAGACTTTCACAAAATCGATATTTCTTTGTTCATTTGACTTTATATCTTCTTTTTCCAATCAATATAAATTCATTGAATCTTGCTCTGAATAGCTTGCAATATTCCAATGATTAATTTGAAAACAATTCAACTGTGACCTTCACACTAAAATAAAACTTGGCGTACCTATAGAATCCGACTTCGTCAGATATTGTAAATATTCATTCTAACTATTCAGGCTTATTTTATAGACAAAGACTGAATCAAAGTACCAGTATTTAGATTAGCAAAAATATCTGGCCCTTTTTTCTAAATATTGTTTCATGTAGTGGTGAAAAAAAAAAATGGGACTATGTATTTAAACTTCTTCGGTGAATCATAAATGTCCTCATATGATACTAGCTAATGGTACAACATGATAATCCCACATAAAATTAATTATCTCCAAACAAAAAATAACCAACAGACATCATTTACTTTGAAGCAAACCTACCCATGAACTTAATAATTTACTCCTATAAAACTAATCACGGTAATACTACAAATCTAAAGAGACATTGTGAAAACATGACTTTTTTTTGTTGTAGTAAGCCATTTTTTTTTTCACAACGTTACTCTCACCACTGTCACTTCGATCAGATATATACTTAGTTAATGAAATATTTGGTGAGAGTTTAGTAGTAAAAATTCTTATTTTCATAGTAACTTTTACAAGAAAATAAAGAACTAAAAGATTCGGAGTTTAGTAGTACTTCTTGTTACCGCCAACTAAAAGATTCGGAGTTGAGATCCACACAAATTACTCGGAAGTCGGAACTCGTGATCATGTTGTCGATACAGTTAAATGGTAAACCCCGTACATAAGTGGAAATGATAAGGTTAATTAGGTCATTTAATAAAGATGTAAGCATGAGATGAGGCCGGATCTCTTACAAGTTGGAAACGAAGATGTTTTGAATGGTAAATAACAGATCACAATTAAATATAGTACTTTTTTGTTTTAGTAAATACAGGAGAAATATATGCAGATCTGGTCACCTTTGATCTGCATATAAACAACTAAATATTTGATTTACTTTTATTATGGTTGATTTGTTTAAACCACTTGATCTACTTACGATATCCTTTCTCCATTCAAAGTTTTTGTCTTTGCTCTAAAATGATGAAAAGGTGAAGAGAAGCCACTCAATTTTTTATTTTTTTTATATTATAAACTCTTTTTACAAGTTTTAAGGAACTAATAGATGGCCCAGCACTTTGTTGGACACACACACTAAAATGCAAAAAGTTGACCAGATGACAAATTGCACGGTGATTTCACATTATTAGTAGGTACATACATTTCAACATTTTGAAGAATATCTTTGATCGTGTTGAATTTGGATATTTTTTCAGTGGAATTTTATTTTTGATTTTTTTTTCATTTGGATAATTAGTTTCTAAATTTTGAATCTCTTCATCTTACTTTTTCGTAAAAGTTGGTTCGCTTCGTATTAAACACACTGTTTAATATGTTTTATTTGTTTAATAATAAATAAAAGTAAAACAAAATAATAATAAACTACTTATTTTGCACTGCAAAAATAAAATCAACTTCCTCTAAATAGCTGGCAATTTTTGATAGGATTATTTTTATTTCATAAATTATTATATTTGAAGAATAATCAAAGATGACAAAGGAATAAAGGATGCATGTGTGAGCCTCAACGACCCTCTTTCTCCTCTTTCCCCTTACATGTCCAACACACATTATAAATCATTTCAAGAAATAATTCTATGTCTTACATCACATTCTATTGGACTTTTTTTTTTATCCTGGCAAGTTGCAATAGAATTTGGCGTTTTATAAACTTTTGAACAACCGATCAGGAATCTTATTATTGTCACTACTCACTACTCATGCAATGTTTTCTTTTTTAATATTTCAACATTATTTAGGTAACCGAACAAACAACTTTGGAGATACGTACCTTGCTGCCACACCACATGATTCGTAAAAGAGATCACAATTTACTTTGGAGTCCGTGATCTCGTTGTCTGTATCATAAATGGCAACTCCGTACATACACGACACAGTTAGGGTTAATTTAGGTGTTTCATACAAGTTAGCGAGAAGAGATTTTTCCAAGTTTTTGACGCTGTAAAGTGCAAGTCTTTGGACTTTTGCATCTCTTCATTTAGCAACAACAATACCTAACGCATCTAGATGCAACAATGCTCCTCTCCTCATGTTCAAATTCTCTTAGTGTAAAGAACATAACACCAAAAACATAATATTCAGAGAGACTCACTCCAACTGTTATAATATATTCATAATTCCTATATTGTTGCTTCAGATTTGGAGCTGAAACAAAAAATTAGGCAAAACAATATTTATATAATAAAAGAAAATAAAATACATAGTCAATATTAGTGGCTAATATTTAATAGCTATACGTTACCGTACAACTAGAAACAAAACCGTAAGACTTTCACGAAATCGATTTTTCTTTGTCGACTTGACTTTTTCTTTTTTTTCGAATCAATATAAATTCATTGTATCTTGCTTAGAAAAAGCTTGCAATGTTATGTTCCAATGATTAATGTGAAAACAATTCAACTATGACATTCACACTAACAAAAAACTTGTTCATTGATTATTATTATTTTTTTTTGTTTGTTTTTTGTTTTTTGTTTTTGTTTTGTTTCATGTACATAGTTCAACTGAAAAAAAGTGGGAGAGTATATACACTTCGGTGAATAATAAATGTCCTCATATGATATACAACAGGATGAGATCCCACACACATTAATGATTCCAAAAAATAACCAAGACAGTCATTTACTTTGAAGCAACCTTACCTACCCATGAACTTAATAATTTATAAAATTAATTATGAGAAGACTACATACTTTGTGAAAACATGATTCTTTTCTTTGTAAGCATTATATATACACATTTCTTAATCAAGATTAATTATATATTGTGTGCTCCTCTTATTTATTACTCCCTCAATTTTTTTATTACTTAGAGTTAAATTTTTGTTTCATCATAGTCGTCGTTTTAGATTTCCAATGCAAATATTTGGTAAAAATTCTACTTTTATCCAATTGTTCTAATGGACCAGTAAAAAATTTAGAAAATATATTAAAAAGAAAATAGTATATTTAATGATTTTTTTTAATTTGTGTGAAACAACCTTGAACGATAAATAATAAAAAAGCGGAGAAAGTATGTTTTTTTTCTTTCTCCTCAACGTTACTTAATTCATATAAATTGGGTTTAGTATCGGGAAAAATGTCATTAAAATCTCCAAGACTACATTTTTGTTGATTTAAAGCCCGAACTCTGCTTTTGGAGAAAAAAAACACCAATTATTTGTTGACTTCCAAATAAATCGCAAACTCTCGTTGACCTAGCCTTTTGAGGCATAATATTAAGTGGTCAAATGGAGAAATTAAACGAGGTTAATTATCCGTTAACGAGATCCGTTAATAGCAAAACGATGCTGTTTATAACACCCTAAAACCCCCAAATTAAGAAATCGATTCTCAATTTCCCCAATTCACAAACCCTAATCGATCTCAATTTATCTATTCTTCTTTAATTTCTCCTTTCTTTTTCGATTTCTCTCTTCTTCTTCGAGTTGACGAGATGAGTTCTAGCTCAAAGACATCGGTGGTAGCTTCGTTCGACCGTGGAGTGCCATTGAAGTGTGTTTGTGGAGCCGGTGTAACAATCTTTACATCGAGAACTGAAGAGAATCATGGTCGACCTTTCTTCCGGTGTATAAAAAAAAGAGATTTGGAATCTTCTCGTCATCAAAGATATCATGTTCGATTAGGGTTAGATCGATTAGGGTTTGTGAATTGGGGAAATTGAGAATCGATTTCTCAATTTGGGGATTTTAGGGTGTTAAAAACAGTGTCGTTTGCTATTAACGGATCTCGTTAACGGATAATTAACCCTGTTTAATTTCTCCGTTTGACCACTTAACGTTGTGCCTCAAAAAGCTAAGTCAACGAGAGTTTGCGATTTATTTGAAAGTCAACAAATAATTGGTGTTTTTTCTTTCTAAAAGTAGAGTTCAGGCTTTAAATCAACGAAAATGTAGACTTGGAGATTTTAATGACATTTTTTCCGTTTAGTATCTACATATATAAAGTTACCTTTACTCACTCCTGGTGCTGCCACGTTAGCAGCTCCTTATTTAATTTTCCATGCCTATTCTTTAACACTTATCCACTAAGCAGTTTCTAATTAATCATATACTAATGGGCTTCAAAAATTTGAGATTACATGAACCCTTATATTTTGAACTGTATTTTGTTATTATATTTTCAAATGAAAAAGTCCATAACATTACAAAAAAAAAATATTATCGGCCCAACAGACTATAGAAGAGTTAAATATAGTTTATGTTTTTCTACCCTAATAAAATCATTGACGAAGTCTAGACTTCTATGCCGTATCATATGATGGCTCGATTCCCTCTCCTTTTCCCTACCATTTCATATTCATTTTCATGGTGTTTTTTCATCTCACCTTTTGATGCATTAAGTGTTATTCCAATCGCTACACTTCTCCATCTTCAGCTTTGTAAGAGTTCTCAATGATTCCAATCGTAAATGTAACGGCGTGGATTCTGAACGGTATGATTTCGTTTCGATTCCCTCTTATTTAGATATTTTCGCACTACTACATATTCTTATTGTATAAATTCAGACATCCCTATATAAGTTACCATCTCACTAACGCAATTCTCTACTTCCAAATCTGACCAAAAAAACATTGTGACGACCATGAGAACTCCATACGTTTCTTTTGCGGAGCTCAAACCTGGCCGCCTTCACCAACGGGTGGTGGGTTGATTCGAAGAAAATCTTAAAGGAATGGGAAGGATATGAGCGTCCTAACGATGGGGCAGTTGTGAAAGGTTTGCATTTCAGACTTTATTAGACTGATGTTTTAACCTGACATAATGGTTTCTTACAAGGCTTTTATTTGTTTCTTTCTTGTAGTGAAATTGATTGGGAAACTTCAAGATGAAACTGTATTTCTGAAGAAAGGTCATGGTGAGAATGAGGAACTGTTTGAGTTCAAAACAGATGAAGGTAACTACTCTCTTCCAAATGTTCTTAAAAATGTCCACTTGGATGCCCTGGAATTCCCTGGTTTACTTAGTCATTGTAACTCATTCGTTGGATGCCTAAACAGAGCAAGTGGTCGATGGACTTGATAGAGCTGTCATGAAGATGAAAAAGGGTGAAGTGGCATTGGTGACAGTAGAACTTGAGTATGCCTTTGGTTCTAATGAGTCAAAACAGGAATTGGCTGTGGTGCCGCCAATCTCAACTATGTACTTTGAGGTTGATCTGTGACTTACGACAACGTTAGTGTAGTTTTAGATGCTTATGTTGTTCACAATTCAGCCAGTAAGGAAGTATAAGAGTCCAACACTTGGTTGTTATTGGGTTTGTAGGAAAGGGAATCATGGGACATGAACACTGAAGAAAAGATAGAAGCTGAAACTAAAAAGGAAGAAGGAAGCTCCAAGTTTAAAGCAGGCAAATATGCCCTGGCGTCCAAGAGATACGAGAAGGTATATAATAATATGAACTGCCCGTTGATATGTGAGTTTTATAGGAGAGCGCAAGCATACATGGAGTTGGCTGATTTAGACTTGGCTGAGTTTGATGTCAAGAAGGCCCTTGAAATCGATCCCAACAACAGGTTCTCTCTCTTAGTCTTATACTCTTTTTTATCTATATCCGATTTAGCTTTGAGTAGGTGGATAGTTTTTTGTAATGTCTTCTCATACACTAAAGTCAACATTGTATTTTCTATTTTATTTTCAAATGACATGGAAGCTAAGTGAAGCCGAAATAGAGAAGGTTGAAGGAAAAAATGAAGGAGTTCAACAAAAAAGAAGCCAAGTTTTATGGAAACATGTTTGTAGAGTTAACTATAAGTATCTCTAATTAATCCAAATGGTTTGATCATATGATTATATAAAGATGAAAGTAGATTGTGGGATTGTTATTATGATAACCAAATCTTGTATTGGTGGGAATTTGCAGAAGGAATCATCAAAAGATGGAGAGGCAATGAGCACATGAGCCCTTGAAAACATTCCAAGCACTCTGCATTTTCATTTTCTTCTCTTTTGGTTTGTTGCAATGTTTGTTTTTAGTTTTTTTAACTAAGCGTTAGTGAGATTTATAAAACAGGGGACTTGTATGACAATAATAACATTGGACTTGAGCTAGAAAATTTATCGCATGTGTTGCTTTTGATTCTCTCACCTTTACACTTATCACATGTGACGTTATTATAGAGGAAAGTTAACCACACTATAAAACATTGTTAACATACCAACTATAACATTTCGAATGAAGTGTAGAATATAAATGACTGATTACATCGAATAGAACTTTATAACTTTTTTAAAAAGATGTACTACAATCGGGATTTGAGAGAAGAAGAAGAACCCAAGGGTTTCAAAATTTTCCCCAATTCAAAACGACGACGTTTGAATTAATTGGGATTAAGAACTTTTTTAGGATTATAAGCATAAATTTGTGTGATCCTAACGAATATTGTTGTGGGATCAACTGGTGATGTCCTACGCTGAATTTGTCTAAGATCGCGGGTTCGACCCACGGGAGTGTGGATTTCCCACATTTTTTTCGATTTTGATGCCACGATAGGTTTATAACCATAAATTTGTATCATAATATCGAGTAATGTTGTGGGATCAATTGGTTACGTCCATGGGAGATAGCAGGTTCGAACCACGGATGTGTGTGGATTTTCAACAATTTTTTGGAAAGAAAACGTAACAAAACGACGCCGTTTTGCGATTTCGATGGCACGTCAATACACACGTGGATTTTGAGTCAGCATCTCTAACGGTTGACTTAAATCCGTTAACGTGGACTTAGCAATTGACTCAATTTTGCGAGTACAGGTATGAAATTTGAAATGTGTTGGGGTACATGTCTAAATTAGCACTCCTTGTTTGTACAAGAAGAAATTCGCACTTTGGGGGGGGGGGGGGGGNGGGGGGGGGGGGGAGGGTGTACGGGTATGAAATGACCTTTTTCCCGATCAGATTGCTCCATGGACCAAAATTGCAACGAAAACAACAAAACACCAAAAACTAAAAATCAACATTTTATAGAAACAACACAACAAACCAAAAAAAGAAAATTAACTAACACAATATAAACCAAAAAATAATATCCAAGAGTTATCTACGAGATAAGTATTTTTTTCTAAGAGTATTGTCTATTTAGGTATTTCTATTTGTGCTTCTAGATATAGGTATTTCTTGTCTTTGTCAAATTACATCACCAACCCTCTAATACTGCAGAGCAATTACAATTATTTTCATTTTTTTTTTACGACTGTTTGCTTTTTCACCTTCCATTGAAGACGCTTCGACATCCAACGACGACGAATATGCTCCGATCTTCTTCCTTCGAAATCCAATAAACCAGATGGTGGTGATGATGATGAGATTTGTCAGTGATGATTAAATCCGGTGAATGAGGGTGGTGAAGATAATTATATCTAGCGATGATGATGAAATCCGGTGAACGATGGTGGTGAAGATGATGAGATCCGGTGGCGATGAGGAGACGAGACGGAAAAAACGACACTGTAAATGAGATCTGATGATGACTGATCACGACGGTTTGCCCAGTGACGACGACGGTGAAATCAGCCTGATGGTCACCTCATCGCCGTTAAACTCTTTAGTTGCCTCGCTTGGATTCTTGCTGCGATTTTTTAAGATTTGTTAATTGTAAACATATAATTTTAAATTTAGTTTAGATTTGAAAACAAGTTGTAAGTTTTGATAAGATTAGTGTTTATAATTGGAACCCTTGGATTCATTTGATATTATTTCCTTAAGGTTTAGTTTTCTTTGTTCATAACACAAATAATTCAATTCATTGGTTTCATCGGACATCTGAAATGGTGGTGGTGGAGACGTTTTGTGTTTTGTTCGGGAGAGGAAAGAGAAGAAACTACAGAGACTCATTTCAAAGGGTTAAAGTCGACAATTCACAATAATAAAAATGCATAAATCCATAAGCATGGTCAAAATTTCTTTATTTCAAAGATTTTAACAAAGAAAAGCCTAAAT
>NC_025695.1:19342627-19352356 GCF_000633955.1 Camelina sativa | reverse complement strand
CCCCCACCATAAACAAGGCCTTGTTTTGCATGAGTATCGGGTTTCCCATATTAGTTGAAGATTTTATTGTGTTGAGATATCTCTATAGTATTCAAATAATCTACTGAAACTGGGAACGATCTCCACGTCCCAATTGGTGGTAAGCATAGCAGATGGCGTGAGGAGTACAAACATGCAAGGAGATTTGGATCAATTTTTGTGGCCATAATGGAGTCTTCTTCCACACTTGTTTTGCTAAAGAGCAGTAGAGGAGCAAATGGCTTGGTGGATTCAAAGATTCTCCAAAAACGGCATATGAAGAATTCAACTTAATCATAGTTCATTGCTTGCTTGACTTTGGGTTTTCTCGATATGGTATACGGGTAAATTGACTAAGAGCTTCTGAACGTCATGTTGATCAACCTGTTTTTCTCTCTTTTGAGATGCAAGCATACACTAATGTAAAACTAACAAAAAAAAAGTAAAATGATGGGAAAAAACTAAAAATTTGCCATTTGTTTTTTGGCCGTCTAATACCTAAACTTTTAAATTGGATTAAAAATACTTCAATTATTTAATTTTGTTCTAAAAGTGTTTGTTTATTTAAATGTTGGTTGAATCTTATCCAAGACTTAAATTGTTGCTTACGGTATTGACAGAAACACTAACTATAGTTAACTTTTATAAATAAATGATTAATTTACCTACTAACCATATTTGGACCAAAAACTAACAAACAAACTATATACGATATTCAAAAAAAAAAAAAAAAAAAAAAAANATTTGGTAAACAATATAAACAGAAATTAGCCTTCTCTTCTTCGTCAACTTGGTTTTTTTATTTTTTTATGTGGAGAAAAAGTAATGTATATTTGATCAGGGGCGAACATCTCTTATTCACCCCTTCTTAATTAAAAAAACAAATTCAGTAAATTAATTAATTTTAAAATTATTATTTTTAAAATTATAAAATCTAAACCCTAAATCCTAACCACTTTTATATAAACCTAAACCGATATATAGTTTTTTTGAATTCTAAAATCTAAACCCTAACCACTCTTTTATAAACCCAAATCGATATATAATTTTGTTTTACTGTAAAATCTAAATTCTAAACCCTATCCACTCTTTTGTAACATTTATCTTTTTTTTTTTAATTCTCTACTTAGAAACAAACATTTGTTGTCCACGGAAGAATAGTATATAGATATTAGTCTTGTGAGAAAAAAACAAACCGATTTTCCGAACCAAAAATTTGCCAAATCAGCAAGTGACGAATAATCGGTCTCGGTTAATAAGAAATAACCAATCAGCAAAAGTTATAACTACATTTGGTTAGTGATTCGGTTCGATTTGATTCACTATAATTAACGAAACGGTTAACCGATATTCTAAAGCTAAAGCCTAAACAAATACACGAAACCTCCAATATAACTAACTAAACCCTCTGTCTTATTACATTTGCTAAACAATAAATACTTCAAACTCTCTACGACAATAAAAACACACCAAGCTTCGTAAATGTGCTAGACAATATTCTTCTTGTCTTTTTTCTTCTACCTGTTAATTTTGCCATTTTGGTTTAAATATCTTGCCATTTTTAAATACCTTAAAAGAAAATTTTACACACTATGTTTGGGTTTTCTTGGTTCTAATTATTTAAGGGTTTAGTGTTTGTAATTAAGTATTTATTTTTAATAAAACAATCACAAATGTATAGTTTTTTAAGTGGCCAAAACTGGCAAATCTGGAAAGCCATTAAGCAAATTAAAAAACCAAATGATTTGGGTGACAATGTGATAAAATTATAGAATGGCAAATGGCAAATCCAAAACTATTTTATTCTTACTTGACTGATCTTGAAAGAAGATTGTACAAAATTTTTATATTTACTAATGTATTATGTTCTTCAAAAATTATTTATATTCATGGATGTGGGGAGTAAATGTAAAACTAATTATTTTTTGCATGAATAATTGTTATAAAGAAAATTTAAAGTATATAGTACTTACCAAAATATTCAAATTAAAATCGCTTGCCATACAAGACATAATAGAGATTACGTTATAATAATTCTTATTACAAATATTTAGATGCAACGAAAATAATGACAATTTTTATTGATATTTATAAATATTTATTATACATTCGCTAACTATCTGTATGATTACGTTTCATTAATGTTATGTAAGGGTAACATTTTAGTTTATGAACAAGTCTAAAATTTTGAGTTGATCACAAATGAGAAATTATAAAATCTAAAAAATAGGCGTTAAATTATGTATTTAATAGTACTAAACATTTTTACAGAAAAAGTTATGGTTCAATCAACAATAAATGGCAATTATGTCGATTATAGCTAGAAATCCTTGTTGGTAAACACTGTTTTGTTTACTTAAATTTTATTTTTCAATTAAAAAAAAAATTGAAATAGTAACTTATGTAGATGAACTGCTTTTTCCGTGACATAATGTTCTGTAACAAAAACTAAGATTAAGATTAACACAAATATGTCAACTTTCTCCATTCAACAAAAAGCAAACGTTTACACATATTTTATATGTTGTAATACATATACTAGTATAAAATCTCATCATATATCTTATTTACTAAATTTTTATTGGGAAAAAGAACAAAAACAAATTCTTTTAAATAGTTTTTTCAAATAAAACATGAATTTGAATTTTATGTTTCTAATATGATCTCAGTTTGATCATAACAATAACTAACCAGAAATGTTATAAGATAATGATGATCTATGGAGTATCCAAAATGCACCAAAGAGGTGGAAGACTGCTTAAAGCCAATCCACACCACCAAATGTTGCTCAAAGTCAGTCCCACAATCCGCAACATTCAAGTGCTCCAACAGCTAATTTAAGTGGTTCATGACCGTGGCAAGGGTCGTGGTAGATGATCTGATGAAGCTCCTATATTGCCAGTGTTTTTTATGTCTTTTAGGACTGACAACCAAAAAACAAGTAGGAGTAGTATCTTTGATGTTTGACAACCAGAAAAGAAGTAGGACTTGTATCTTTTTTGTGCTTAATGACTTTGTAGGATGATTTCTATGTAGCATGATGGCTTTGTTTTGGTAGGTTCCAGATTTTTTTTGGATGGGATCCTTGTTATTTCAAACTAGTTAGCTCTTTCGGATGAATGAAGTTTAGATAATTAGAACAAACAAGAGTACATTTCACAAACATACAAACATGAACAACAACTAACTAACCAACTTCAAACAATATAACAACAATTACATCTACTTTTTCCCGTTTACAAGAATCATTGCAATGCCAACAATGAAACCTTCCCAAGACATCACGATAAACTGAAGAAGCAATTTTTCACTCTCATTAGCTCTTATAACTTCAGTTTCAAGCTTCTTATTTTCCTCCTCTTGGTTCTTCTTCTCTTCCTCGTGTTTCTTTACTAGGTCAGTGGAGGTAGAGATGGAACCACTCACAATTTGTCCATTCATGATCCTTAAAGATTCTTTTAGTGCCTTAATCTCATCTCTCACCTCCAGTAAGCTCACCTTCTGCCAACCATTTGGCTTATCTTCATTTGGGCAATTGAAAAAACCATGAACAACAAATCAAAGAATTTTTTACCCGGATTCTCATTTGTCCATGACTTCAGAATAGTTCTCGCTCTACCACAATTGTAAAGAGAACCCCAGCTCCGTCTTGAATTTGCATCAGACTCCGAACTTTGGTTAAGCATCCTCTCGATTTAGAAGAAAAGAACAAGAGAGTAAAATTAGATTTAGGGTTCTAGAATGCAAAAACCTTATCTCAAATCGATTTGGGGGAAATGTGAGAAACACAATAGTATCATTCGATTACTCTAATTAACCATGTAGGGTTAAAAGTTTAACTATAGTTAGCGTTTGTGTCAACGCCATAAGTGACAGGTAAGTCTCGGTAAGTTTCAACTAAAGGTTAAATAAATGAACATAGAAAATAAAAGTTAATTTAGTCTATTTAAGTATACATTTGTTAGATTTTTGTGGTTAAACTCACTCGTTTGACCCGTTAACAAAAGCTAAAGATCCAAACTGCACCCATTTGTTATTTTTTTTCATAATGTCAAGATTATAGATTTATAGGTTTTAAAAACTTAATATTTAATATTTTAATTGTCTAATGACCGTGGTAAAAACTATTTCTAGATCCACCACTGCTAACACTATACCATATACAAATTAACTCATTCCCTTGTCTTAAAACTTAAACATATAGATTTATCTCGTGATTAACGAGAAATAAAGATACAATCACACATCCATCAGTCTTTATTTAGATAGTTTAATCAATTTAATTATTTCAATGTGTGCTGAAACATGTTGGATACAAGATAAAAATATCTGAAATTAGATGTTTTATACTAGCAAGAATTAGTTGTACGAGACACAATCATTCATTCCTGAATTTTAACTTTAACCTAACTTAGTGAGAATTTGGTAGTTAAAAATATGACTTTAAACTAGAGTTTAACCGCCGTGTACTGCAGGACATGTTATTTAGAACTAAAAATTTTAAATTTTAAGTTGGTTTTATTGATAATTTTGTTTGTTTTTTTTAATGTTTAAGATTATATAATTTTACTTTGATTGGTAATTTATGAATTAACCCGAGGTATGTCGCAGACAATTTGATTTTTTATATAATATTAATTTAATTAATTTAATTTGATATATCTATTACTCTAAATTGGAGAGTATTGAAAAAATGATAAAATGATGTTTTACCCGTGCAACACCGAGTTAATGATATTTTAATTTTTTAAAGTTTAAATTAATTAAAAAAAATAACTGGAATAAACCAAAGAAAATTTTATAAATTTGAATATCTGATAAATGAAGCTCCCGGCTCACTCTTATTTGAAATCATTTTGGTTTATTATATAGTATGACTCTGAACCATTGTCATATTTTTCTAAGCGATATGGGATATTGTATATACATTTTTTATTTATTTATTGAGTAATATATGTCTATTTTAAAAAAATTGGATCACATCATATGCAGAAAAAAATCAAAAGTTTTATTAAGTAAATGTATTATATAATAATTTAAATATAAAATCAAATAAAATTAAAAGAAGAATCATATATTTACGTTTGAATTTGGTAGCGAAATTCACGGAAATAGAGTGGAAATAGAGTAAAATTTGAAAATGTTTTTTTACAAGAATCTTCTGCAATTAAGTACAACTAAAAGGGTAGATTGTCAAATATACTTCAAAAACTATTAATATAGATTTTTAACTTTTACGAAAAAATTTGAGAATTTGTTAGAAATACCCCTTTTGGGATATCTCTTTTCAAAAATACCCTTTTTGAATATTTTTATTTTTACGCTCTTTTACACAATTACAATATGTTTAATTAATTTTTAGAATTTTTTTTTAGATTTGGATTCTCTATTTTACATTTAGGGTATAGTTTTGAGAGGTTAGAGTTTAGTATTTAGAGTTTAGGGCTTAGAATTTAGTTGTTTTATACCTAAAAAAAGTTTTTTTTTAAAAGTAACATAGAAAAAAAAAGATATTTTTGAAAATTAGCCAAAAAACTTATACACATATTCAGTCACTTTCTTCCTACTCAACAAACAAGTCAGCTAAGTTACCAAATTCAGTGCCACTAAAAAAACGATTAAAATTGTTAACATGTTCCATCGCCGACCTCCAGAGCCCAGACAAACACAGGCCTTGAAGTAAATGGGCCAAATAAATTAGGCCTAAAGAATAAAACCTCGATAAGTAAAAAAACAACTTCAACAGAGTCACACTGTAAGCTTTTTAGATCTTTCCCGAAGAAGAAGAAGAAGAAGAAGACGAAGAGAAATGAGGCCGATGCAGCTGGATATGTTGTCGGAGATGGATGATGCAGGCTCCTCGATGGCCATGGACGTTGATGACCTCGAAGCTATGGAGATCCTCAACGAAGGAGGACTTATCTCAGAGAGCAAGCTCGCCGACGCCGATTTCTTCAACAGATTCGACGATGATTTCGATGACACCGATATCAACTGAAATCATCCGGTTTATTTCTTCTCTACGATTTCAGTTTCGTTTATTTTATGTAATTTCTGGTTGAACCGATGTAGTAAGAAGAGCTGGGATTTTAAGTTTGTGATAATGTAGCAATTTGAATAACCTAAGCTCATGATTTGGATGTTATTGCGCCTTTTCTGATTGTTATTTTTATTTTGCACAAATTTAGAAGCTTTTTTTTTTTTTTTGTGTGGCCCTTTCCTGGAGTTGGGATGTGATTTTGTTGATATTGGCATTAAGATAGAAACTAATCGATTCACATGGTCATTGCCTGTGACTTCACCTATCTTCGGGTTTCTGAGACATGTGTTGATGTGTTGCCTTGTGTTTGATCATGTGATTTTTACTAGTTAGCCGGGTCTAGAGATTCTTCTGAGTCCAGATCTCATTAAGCTTCCCGAGTAGTTCTTAGATGATTGATTGATGAATATCCTCAAGTAAGCTGTTACTACAACAACTAGTGGTACTAGACTAGAGGACCATTCAAGTATCCTAGTTACATCTTGATTTTGTAGTTTCACCATCCTGCTGTCACTGAATCATGTGTTGCATTTTGTTGATGTGGCAATTGCAAGATGGGAGTATATAATTCCTCTGGCCAAGTAAAGATCTTGTCTTTTGGCTCTGTTGGGTTGGGCATCGTGTGATTGATTTTTGAGCTATGGTAGCCAATCATGAAGATGCAAGTGCCAAGTCTCTCTTACTAACTTTTGTAGTCATATATGTCTGTTACGTAGCCAAACTTCAAGAGATTCTAGCAGTCGTTAGCATTCTTGAGCAGTGTAGATGACACAAGTTTCATTCTTTAGCAGTCTTTGTTGCTAACCTTGTGGTCTTATGTATGTCAGTGTAGCCAAGCTTCATGAGATTTCAACATGTGTTGGCATATATGCTTTTTTTTGGCAGTACATGTGTTAGTAAGATGTAGATAGATATCGGAACAACTCAATTTTGTATCTTAGCTAGTGCATCATATTATAAACAAGATTTTCTTACAAGGATCCAACAAAAATTACTACAAAAATAGTTATATAGCTTGCTAAACAAAAATTATTTACAGTGACTCTCCTCAATTACTTCGTGGGAATCCAAATGTATTGCGTTTAACTTATAAACTCACCTAAGGACTAATCTAGAGAGTAGAGACAAACAAATGCCCCACTCGATAATGCACCCCCATAATTTACTTTGGTGATCAACAAATGCATTCCTAGACGTACTTTCATGAGTAGGCTTACCAACTTTGTTTCCCTTTGTCAGGGACTACTTTCATGAGTAGTCTTTCCAGTTATAGGATGATTGACTAAAAATTGTAGCCTCAATTTTGGAAAGAGTTAACATTTGTCAGAAAGCCTCTGTCAGCTTGATATCATCACTACAACTCCAAGAATCCAATTCTTGTTAATATCTTAAGCTTAAGATTCAGATCAGCAACATTCTTGTGAGTAGATTTGCTTTTATAAGTTCAGCAACATTCTTGTGAGTAGATTTGCTTTTATAAGTTCAATCCACTTTAAATGTTCCTTAAACTTTACATGTTATTGAATAATTTATTTTCTCGTTTGCTGTTCGTAAACTAAATATTGGATAAAATCCAATGTTATTATATTTAAATAATTTGTGTTGGGTTTTTATATGAGACTTTGTTTTCAAATTGGATCTTAAGTTAATATTATAATGTCGTTCATGCAAAATTCATGGACCCAATCATGCTATAAATAAAGGACACCAAGCATGTGCTTTTGACCACAATTTTAACCACATAATACAAATTTCATTGCGGTGAATAATATAAAGTAGCTTGCTTGTTTCTTCATTCCATGGTCCAATATCTTCAAAGCCAGAACACACGTAAGAGGTTATTACTCCCTCCGTTTCATAATATAGGATGTGAAACATAGGATGTTTAGAGAAGTTTTTTTGTTTCATAATATAGGATGTTTTCAAGTTTCTATGTAACTTTTAGATTAGTTTAATACTTTATATTATGCAGTCTTGTTTGTGATTGGCTAAACTTTTTTAAAGTGTTCATTTCTTAATCTGCATGTTTTACTCAAAACATCTTATATTTTGAAACGGAGGGAGTATTATTTAGAGGGGTTTTCCTTTTCAATTCCGTGGGGAATTTTTCCAAATCTAGCACAAATATGGTCACATATATTTCTCCATTCCATGAGTCTTATTTTTGTTTTTTCGTATATTTGGATTTTACTTTATTTTTATGCAAACAAACAAAATTTATGGCATATCGTTTGTATTTTGATTGGTTAATTAAAAACCCAAGAATTTTTCTATTTGATATCTACATTTGTTTAGTTAAATTTCTGTGTACATGTATTTGTTCAATCTTGTATAATATACATATCACTTGAATTATATGTGTTATATATATTTTTTAAAAACATATAATTGTCTTCTTTTTTAAAAAAAATCTCTACTTAGAAACATTTGTTGTACACGAAAGAATAGTATATAGTAGTCTTGTGAGAAAATACCAAACCGATTTTCTGAACCAAAAATTTGCCAAATCAGCAAGTAACCAACAATCGTTCTCGGTTATTAAGAAATAACCAATCAACAAAGTTATAATTACATTTGGTTAGTGATTCAGTTCGATTTGATTCACTATACGTAACCAGACGGTTAACCGATATTTTATAGCTAAAGCCTACAAATAAACTAAACCTCCAATATAACTAACTAAAACCCTCTGTCTTATTACATTTGCTAGACAATAAATACTTCAAACTCTCTGACCAAACTTTCTACGACAATAAAAACACACCAAGCTTCGTAAATGTGCTAGACAATATTCTTTTATCTTTTTTCTTCTACTTGTTAATTTTGTCATTTTGGTTTAAATATTTTGCCATTTTTAAATATCTTAAAAGGAAATATTATGTTGGGTTTTCTTGGTTTTAACTTTTAAGGGTTTAGTCTGTGTAATTAAGTATTTATTTTTTATAAAACAATCAGAAATTGTTTATACCGGGGATTGCACAACTTAAACAAATAAAGATTTTGTGGGAAAGAGCAAGCAAGTTCTTTTATTAATCGGGGAAAACGTGAGATCGTCACTTAAAACAAGTCGAGATAGAGCTTGTTAGTTCACAAGCGAACTAGCAAGCTTAAAGTGACGAACTGAAAATAGGAACGAATTATACGAAAGACAATAACAGTTTTCGATGCAAAGTATTGCTCTGTAGGTATTGTCCGCGGGTCAAGATGATGATCCCAATAAATGCTTTCTCCTTTTATAGGGGACTGTCGACCTAAGGGTGTCTAGGGTTTTCGTCGTGAATTCCCGAGATTGCCCTTTGCGAGAATTAGTGGACTTGCTCCCAATCTTGTCGGGCCAAAATTGTAATTAGTGAGTCTTGTTGGGCCAAGTGGCATATTGGGCGTAGCCCATATCCAACAGAAATGTATAGTTATTTAAGTGGCCAAAACTGGCAAATCTGGAAAGCCAAGCAAATCTGTATAGTTCTTGCCTTCTTCTCAATGTTCTCATAGAAGCATAATATTTAATACCAGACAAGAAAATGTTACAAAGACGAATCATAAAGCAGATAACCGTTGAAAGCCTGAAAGACAAAGTCAGAACTAGTCTAAAGACCTTTCAACTATCATTTGCCCATCACAAAAGAACATGTAAAACTAAAACAAATTAAGGAAACAAATTTGGGTTCACT
>NC_025695.1:19325036-19341688 GCF_000633955.1 Camelina sativa | reverse complement strand
CGGGGATTGCACAACTTAAACAAATAAAGATTTTGTGGGAAAGAGCAAGCAAGTTCTTTTATTAATCGGGGAAAACGTGAGATCGTCACTTAAAACAAGTCGAGATAGAGCTTGTTAGTTCACAAGCGAACTAGCAAGCTTAAAGTGACGAACTGAAAATAGGAACGAATTATACGAAAGACAATAACAGTTTTCGATGCAAAGTATTGCTCTGTAGGTATTGTCCGCGGGTCAAGATGATGATCCCAATAAATGCTTTCTCCTTTTATAGGGGACTGTCGACCTAAGGGTGTCTAGGGTTTTCGTCGTGAATTCCCGAGATTGCCCTTTGCGAGAATTAGTGGACTTGCTCCCAATCTTGTCGGGCCAAAATTGTAATTAGTGAGTCTTGTTGGGCCAAGTGGCATATTGGGCGTAGCCCATATCCAACAGAAATGTATAGTTATTTAAGTGGCCAAAACTGGCAAATCTGGAAAGCCAAGCAAATCTGTATAGTTCTTGCCTTCTTCTCAATGTTCTCATAGAAGCATAATATTTAATACCAGACAAGAAAATGTTACAAAGACGAATCATAAAGCAGATAACCGTTGAAAGCCTGAAAGACAAAGTCAGAACTAGTCTAAAGACCTTTCAACTATCATTTGCCCATCACAAAAGAACATGTAAAACTAAAACAAATTAAGGAAACAAATTTGGGTTCACTCCTAGGGTGAACCTTGTTGTTCACTTCTTCCTTTTCGACCAATCAGAATCTTCTATACATTATTTCATTTAAAAATTAAATCAAAATTAATTAAAACAACAAAACAAATTAAGGAAACAAATTCTGTGTACTTTTAATTAAGGAAAGCTAAATATTGGTTTGGTTTAGATTTTATAATTAGAACAAAATTATATGTCGGTTTGGGTTTACAAATAAGATGATTAGAGTTTAAATTTTATAATTAAAACAAAATTATATGTCGGTTTGGGTTTACAAATAAAGTGGTTAGGGTTTAGATTTTATAATTAAAACGAAATTATTTGTCGGTTTGGGTTTACAAATGAAGTGTATAGGGTTTAGATTTTATAATTTAAACGAAATTATATGTCGGTTTGGATTTACCAATGAAGTGGTTAAGGTTTAGATTTTACAATTAAAACGAAATTTTATGTCGGTTTGGATTTACAAATGAGATTGTTAGGGTTTAGATTTTACAATTATAACGGAATTATATGTCAGTTTGGGTTTACAAATAAGATGGTTAAGGTTTAAATTTTATAATTAAAATGAAATTATATACCGGTTTGGGTTTATAAAAGAGCGGTTTGAGTTTTTAATTTTATAATAATGTACTAGGTTTGACCCCGTGGTGTACCACTGGGCAATTTTTTTAAAAAAACTTTTGAATATATTATAAATAGATCAAGTTTCTTTGAGTTTTAATATAGATGTTACATTGTTATATATGTGTGTGTTCTCACAGTAATTAATAAAAAGGTTAAGATAGATTATTTATATATTAAAATAACTCAAATGTGAAATAATCTATATCCAAATATATTTGTTTGGTTACAAAAATTCTAAAACAATTTTTAAAATATATATCCGTTTATAAAAATTCAAATCACATCATATGCTAAAAAAAATCTTAAATTTTATTAACTTAATGTATTAAATAGTAATTGAAATAATTAAATATAAGATTAAATAAAAGTGAAAGAAGAATTCTATTTTAATCTAACATATTGCTTTAAATTAGATAGATAAATTTTAGGAAATTAATATTATAAAATAAGGAAATCAATGTGTTTGGTTATAAGGATTGTAGAGAATTTAGTTGGGACTTATTTGGATACAGAGATAAGAAAGGATGACACAAAAATGTACTCCAAAAATGTTAAAATAGATACAAATTTTGTTTCTTTATTTTATAAAGAAGTGAATAAATAAGTTCTTAAATGTATTATGACATGTTACATTCTGATTGGTTTAATTAAAAAGAAATGAACAAAAGGGTTCATCCTAGGGGTGAACCCATGAATTGTTCTTTTATAAACAAAAATAAAAGCTCTCATTAAAGTTAATTACATGTCAAATTATCATCTAAGCTATTTTTGGATCGGGTAAAGATCTATGTGTAAAATAACCCATAATTCTTCATTCGGATCTTCCCATATCTCCTCCAAAAGAAATTCGATTATGGTTACCTCTATCTTTGTTTGGTATGATTTCTCTGCAAACAAACAGAAATAATCAATTCTCGTCGTGATTTGTTACCAAATAAAGATAAAGATTTAGTGCTAATATTAATAACAATATCATAAACAAATATTCGATATCTGTATATATGGTTGTCAAAAAACGTTACACACATAATTATATATTTTAAATTAAATGCTAACAATATCATATTTCTTTAAATCACTAACATATTCCATAAATAAATTCATAATTCTTTTTTTTTTTTACAACAAAAAATACTAGATTGGCTCAAACAAGCTAATACGAAAGTACATTATTAACATAGGTAACTAAATGCGGAACTGTGCGAGCGCGTCGCGCAAGATTATCCGCTTTACCATTCTGAGAACGCGGGACGTAGACTAATGAAAAGGAAGTAAACTCCTCTTTATCCGCCTGGCTGTCGTCCAAGTAAGGTGTAAAAGCTGGCCACTCGGAAGGCGAAAACATCATCTTCACTAAGTCGGAACAGTCGGTGAGGAAAACAACAGATTGGTTATCTGCTCCAATCATACATCGCATGGCCCAGACAAGGGCCTCAATCTCAGCATGGAGAGGGGTCAGACTACGGCGAAAGTTGGCAGCTCCCATAGTGGGGACGTCACCATAGGGCGACGTGCAGAACCACCCTCTTCCTGCATAACGGTCTGTTGCTTTCCAGGAACCATCGACAAAACAAATATAGCTCGCCAAAGAACTAGGAGCACTGAAGCCCCTGCTTCCCCGGGGAACAACCTCAATAGGAATAGCCGATGCGACCGTTAAATCCTCTGTTTGAGCCAAAGTCGATGCTTTTGCCTCATCTTCCGCTAGCCGCAAGATCGCTAGGGGATTGGAATCCAGATTACTAAAGAGTTTATCATTACGCGTTTTCCATATATACCACAAGATCCAGGGGAAAAATTCTTGTGTCGAAACATTTGTAAAACGCCAAAAAAGAAAATCCATGTTTGTGAAAATTGAAGCCGATGGAAAAACACCCAGGGCTGTCGGGAACTGCGACAGAGCCCAAACCTGTCTAGCAGGCAGACATTCAAAGAGGGTATGATTAATTGTCTCCTCCTGAAAACCACAATTACCACACGTGGCATCATAACTCATACCACGTTTCCGTAGATTAGTTGTAACCGCCACATAACCTGTAAAAACTTGCCACATGAAATGACAAAGTTTTGGTGGGCACCTAATCTTCCACACAAAGGCCTGAAGAGGTGTAATATCCAGCCCAAAAACGTTCAGCCCAGAGGGAGCCATCCGATGAGAACATAGACAATGATATCCTGATTTAACCGAATATTTACCAGACTTAGTAAAGTGCCATCCCGGCATATCCGGTTGTCGCAACGGTAAGGCAGAAATTATAGCAACATCTTGTGGTACAAACGTAGCCGTAAGCTGAGCCATATCCCAGGAATTAGATTTCCTATCAATGAAATTTGCAACTCGGAGCAGAGGATCAAAAGGCGAACCTGTGCTCAATGCTGGTCTCGGGGATTGAGCAGGAATCCAAGGGTCAGTCCATACAGAGATGGTAGCCCCAGATCCTACTCGTGTAATAAGTCCTTTATTAACCAGAGAGCGAGCAGAAACTATACTCCGCCACCCATAGGACGGGGAGTAAGATTTAATTGGATCCAAAGGATCAGAATGCCGATAGTATCGTCCTTTAAAAACCCGTGCAAAAAGTGATTCTAGTACCATGATCAAACGCCAGAGCTGCTTTGCCAACAGAGCAGTGTTATAATCATCCAAGCATCGGAAACCTAAACCCCCAGCTTCCTTACCACTACATAGTTTATCCCATGACACCCAGTGAAGCCCTCGTGATTGTCCCGATGAACTCCACCAAAAATTAGAAATCGCACTAGTCAATTTCCGCGTAACCGTCTTGGATAAGCGGAAACAGGACATCACAAAAGTAGGGACAGCCGTAGCAACAGACTTAATCATTACCTCCTTGCCCCCTTTTGATGAAAGCCTAGCCGGCCACCCACTTGCCCGAGCTTGCAATTTATCCTGGACAAACGAAAAACTTTTGTTTTTGCCCCGCCCAGGCTTTCCGGAATACCTAAATAAGAACCCATACCACCCAAATTTGTGATCCCCAGAACCCCTTTTAATTCTTCCCTAAGCCCAAAATCCACCGTATGTCCAAACTGGACCGAGGACTTCTGGAAATTGATTTGTTGGCCAGAGACCCGTTCATACTTGTTGAGAATCCCCAATACCACTTCACATTGCTCCTTCGTGGCCCGACAGAAAAATAGACTATCATCCACAAATAAGAGGTGAGAGATAGCGGGACTAGCAGTCGAAACCTTGATACCCGTAAGAAGTTTCAATCTTTCCGCTTTCCGAAGATGTGCAATAATCACCTCCGTACAAAGAATAAAGAGATAAGGGGACAAAGGGTCCCCTTGGCGTAGACCCCTACAAGGATTAATAGACCCATAGGCTTGTCCATTAAGTAAAACCTTGTATTGAACCGACTTGACACAGCACATACATGTTATCCACATCTCATAGAACCCAAACTGCCTGAGTACATTTTCGACGAAGGACCACTCGACCCGGTCATAGGCCTTACTTATATCCATTTTTATAGCCATGAACTTTCCCTTGCAAGAGGGATTTGTTCGGAGCCCGTGAAACATTTCCTGAGCAATCAATATATTATCTGAAATTAGGCGACCCTCTACAAATGCCGATTGCGTTTCCGAGACTAGAGATGGTAAAACAGTGCGAAGTCGCTGGCACAGAACCTTTGATATAATTTTATAACCAACATTGCATAGGCTAATAGGTCGTAGCTCCGTCATCCTTGTCGGCTTATCCACCTTTGCGATAAGACATATGTTTGTCACATTAAGCCTCTTATCAAAATTCCCATTCCGCAGGAAAGAATTGACTAAAAGCACTAGATCTGCTTTAACCGTAGCCCACGCCTTCTGGTAAAAAAGGGCAGTCATCCCATCTGGTCCTGGAGCCTTGTCCGGATGCATCATAAAAAGTGCATGTTTAACCTCATGTTCTGTAACCTCTCGAGTTAAGAGTTCATTTGTCTCGAGCGAAATAGATGGCTGAACCTCGTCTAACATTTCTGCAAAATCCGAAGGTTCCGAGGATGTAAAAAGATCCTGAAAATAAGAGACCGCAATGTGTTGGATATCCCTCTCTTCCGTCATCCAATTACCGTGCTGATCATGGAGACCAACAATCCGGTTCCGAACACGTCTTTGTTTTGTTTGAGCATGAAAATAACTGGTATTTTGGTCACCAAAACGCATCCATCGACTTCTGCTTTTTTGATACCAATACACCTCTTCATCCCGATATGCCTCCCGTAACCGCCAAGTAAGTTCCGCCAGCTCATCAACCGAGGTAGTATCATCGCCTGGGCTATCGCTAATTTGGCTTTTATATCCTCAATTGTCTCCCGCCCAAAGGGTAATTGCTCTTTCCTCCACCGAGAGATAGCACGACGACATTTGGTAATTTTGTCTACCAGATTGGAGGAGGTTCTGGCTCCCGTCGGATCCTCCCATCCCGCAAAAACCGCATCAAAGAAACCCTCCTTATCCAACCACCGTCTATCAAATTAAAAACCACCCCAACCCCGTCGACTCTTATCCTCAATAACAGCTAGCAAGGGTTTATGATCCGATGCAATCATCAGTAAATAGTCCGTAAAAGAATCTTTAAACAAATCATGCCACCTCATTCGCCAAGGCCCGATATAAGCGACAACGTATCGGCTTCTTATCCCGCCACCCTCTCCAGGAAAGACTATCTCCAAGAGCAGGAAACTCAAGTAAGCCACAATGGCGGATCATTGTATTGAAAGATACAAAAGAAGAGGCATGGCGCAAAGTACCACCCCTTTTCTCATGATTTCCTATTAACTCATTAAAATCTCCAATTAGAAACCATGGAGCATCTCTATTCAACCCGATTCTTATTAACCGTTCCCAAACTATGTCCCGATTTTTTGGTACCGGATCACCATAAATAAAAGAGAGATAAATTAATTTGCCTTTGTAAGTAACTTCCACATCAATAATTCTATTGGACTCAAATAAAATGGAAACATTAATATTATTATTATTATAAAAAAGTGCAAGTCCACCACTATAACCAACAGGTTCAACCGTTTTTAAATGTGAATAAGCAAAATGACCAACAAAAGGTTCCAAAACAGAAAAATATTGTCTAGTTTCACAAAGAAATAGAAAATCAGGCCGATGTTTCCCCCATAAGTCCCTGAGATAACCAACAGTTGCTTTATTCCCCAGCCCTTGACAATTCCAGCTTAAAATCTTCATTTGGTATCCTTAGGTTTGGGTGGTTTCGTCCCACTAGCAGCTCCCTTCTCCGTTTCCTGGTTCTTCGGGTTTGGACCCTCACCACCCAACTCATTAGTCTTTGGTGCAGGCCTCTTCCTTGGGGTGGTTCTCAAGTACACATTTAACTTCTTAGATGCGGCACCCTTAAAAGCCAAAGTTGCTTTGGCCTTACGGATCTTGTCCAAGACCGGCTCAGCAGTAACTCGGGAATCATCCAGATCCGACGCATCCATGGAATCCTCTCCAGAGTTCTCTCCAATACCAGTGAGACCCTCCGCTGCATTCGCCGAAACCATGTCAAAAACTAATGCCAATCCATCAGGTGCACCAGCAACAGCGACACCCTGCACATTATCTGCCTCGAGAGCCTCTGAAGGCCTAATTTCTCTCTCTTCCGCATCTAGCACCTTAGCCATACCTTGATTAGGATCCGCAGGACCCCCCACGTCTGTTTCCTGAACAGTATCCGAAGTATCCAACATCACCACCTCCGAAGCACTAGCTTTGTCAACTGCCAAACTAGTAGTACCAACAGTAGCATCTCCTGTCAAGCCTTCCTTCCCCATCGCCAAAAGTGGCTCAGAGTCAGGCTTACCTCCCCCACCTCTTGCTCTCCCTCTTGAAAGAGAGGACGCTGAACCCGCTTTGGAGGTTGAACACCAGTACCAGAAACCCTAGTAGAAGTTTGCCCACTAGAATCAAGAAGCTAACCTTGTTCCACCTCATCTATCGACTCCACAACCTGAGCAACAACCGCAGCTGCACTCCGTATCATGTGACGGTGCTCATTAAACTCAACATAGTTTTGGTACCTTCGTACCTTACGTGATGGACCCTGAGCAACAACAGAAGGCGGAATCTGAACCCCAGAACCATGTTTCCCTTGAGAATGCCGCAGATGTTCCATCACTTGAGCTCCTCCCTTGCCTTCCACGACCTTACCTTTTCCTTTGTTTATGTCCTTAACCACCGCACCCTTGTAGCTCTATAAAGAGCGACCACCATATTCCTCCTTAGGCAAAGGAGGCAACACCTCCGCCACCACCGGCTTCAGCAGTGGACAATGATCAATATCATGACATAAACTGAAGCAATGCTTACAAAAACCATGAAGACGCTCATAAAACAGGTTAACAATGGTTTCCTCCCCATTGTAAAACTCAATCATCGTAGTAAAACACAAAGGTTTGAACCCATTCACCGTAACTTTAACCTTTCCGCCATCAATGTCGACCGCTTCAACCTTCCCCAGAGCAGTTCCAATGCTACGGAAAGTTGGTTCAGCCCAGAACTGGAATGGGACATCCAACACTCGAACCCAGAAAGTCAGATCTGAAGGATAGGTTGGATCCACCATTGGGCTCCAACGTACCATTGACACCATCCACCGATCAAAGTGAAAAGGAGCCATTTGAAGCACCTCGTAATTCTTCTTATTCACAAATTCTGAGATTTAGATTACTAAACTTTCTCCCCTAGATTTTTTTCTACTAACACTTACAAAATTCTCTAACTTTTTGTAAAAAAAACGTTATAAATATTTTTCATTCACTTCATCATACTTCAAAATTAGATCCAAACTTTGAAAATACTAAATTTTACCTTTCAAAACTATATCCAAAATGTAAAATAGAAAATTTAAACTTATTGAAAATTTGTGAAGTGTATTTTTAGGTTATTTTTCAAAAATGAATCCATCACTTGGTTAATTGGTTTAAAAGAGAAAATTTAAAAAAGTGAATTGGTAAAAACATATTCATCTAATCATCTTTTTGGATTTGGTATACTACGTAAAAAATCAAACAATGATGTCTCTTCACAGTTACACAATATGCAACAGTTTGACGTGTTTGCTTCCTCTCCCTCCATTTTCAAGTTGAGCATATCTCATAAGCCAAAAAAAGCGGTTAGAGATCCTCCACCTCGCATCCCACCGTAACAACATACACTCTCAATCCAAATAGATATCAAAACCCCACACGTCAACGAAACCACTCTTTTGATTTCATCCTCTATCCAATTACACCACGCCACGTCATCACCAGAACCAAAATGTTTCTGTACAGAAACGTATCGGTTCTGTTTTTGCTCCCCACACAAAGCGTTCGCCTTTTTGGTTTCTTCAATTGGATCCCCAAAAAAAAAACCCTAACTTTGACATGGAAGGAGAGATTCAAGACTGGGAGGTACTACAGAGCTTGAGATCTACCACTGAGGATGATAATTCGAAGAGCTTGGAGGAGATTGAAGTTGCCACTCATGGTATGATCAGGTTTGATCACTTCTCTATTGAGAACAAGAGTGGTGTGTCTCCTCGTGTAGAAGGGGAAGATGAAGAAGGTTCTGTTAAGTCGGGTAGTCCTGGCTGGATTGAACCATCCTACGATGCTGCTTATGGTCCAAAGCATTTTAGTGAGTTATGGTCTGACTCGAGTAGTGATCGGCTTGAGGATCAGAGGTTAGTTGATGATGAGTTGGGTTTAGAGAGAAGCGAAGTGGGTATTGTTGAATATAGCCAAATTATAGTTCAAGACATGGATTTGATGAGCTCTGGTGAGGGAAAGGATGAATCTTTACTGTCAGGTGATCTAGTTAGTGGAAATGATCCGGTGGAAGGAGAAGGGAACTCTGTTTCTATTAGTGATCCATCTGTTAAATCTGGTGGTGGTGGTGGTGGAGGAGGAGAAGAGAATGGGTTTGTGTGGTGGAAAATTCCAATAGAAGTGTTGAAGTATTGTGTTTTTAAAGTTAATCCTATCTGGTCTTTCTCCATGGCCGCAGCATTTGTGGGTTTTGTTATGTTAGGGCGTAGGTTGTACAATATGAAGAAGAAAAGCCGTACCCTGCAGCTTAAGGTTCTGTTGGATGATAAGGTAATTAGTTCAGTCCACTTGATTGTTCAGTGTTCTTTTGAGTATGTCAATTCTTGATCCCCTGTGGTCATTGTTCGATCTTTTGGAGTGAGATGAGATTTCATAGTTCAACTTTAACTGTGAAGTTCCATGTTTGGTAGTGTCATTGTTGATTTGATGTAGAAATTTAGAAGATCAGAATCTCTTTTTTGTGTGGTTGTTGGTTAAGTTAAACTGTTTGTCCTGGGACTAGTTTTGTGTTGTTGGTTATTGCGAGTTTTCTCTTTGCTAAGTTGTTTAGATGCAGCTAGCGACCCATGGTGATGAAGAAAGTGTTTTTGTAAGCTGTCTTATTGGTTCTTTGAAATAGCACCAGTTCAGTTCTTCATGTATGCTCTAGGTATGGAGAAGCAAAACTGTAGTTGGTGAGAGATAGGCGTTAGAAAGACACCTGAGTGATCTCCATCTCGTTGTGCTTCTTCTATGTGGTTTTATCTGCTTTTATGATTGAACATCATATATATTTGCATTTTAGTTTGACATGTTCTTTTGTTATGGGCAAATGATAGTTGATAGGTCTTTAGACTAGTTCTGACTTTGCCTTTGGTTATCTGCTTTCTGATTCTTCTTTGTAACATTTTCTTGTTTGGTATTAAATATTATCTTTCTATAAGAAGGACAAAAGTAGTATTGGAACCTGACACTTTAGTTTAACCGGTCTGAGTCCTACTTACGGTTGCAAATAACTTGGCGGATCATTTATGTAATTTCCTACAAAAATTCATTTTTTTGCTTGACTTCTACTCATCTTTCAAAAGTTTGTGAGTATTTCAGAACACATTTACACCATCTCATTCTTGTTTTGTCTGTCTTTTGAATGAATTACTTCTTCAGAAGGTGGCGAATCATGCTGCTCGGTGGAACGAAGCAATCTCAGTAGTGAAACGTGTGCCAATAATCCGGCCAGCACTCCCATCTTCGGTGGGTATGAACCAGTGGTCCATGATGAGTTTAAGGTGAAAGATAAGTGAATCGAGGGCATAATATATGTGAGATGCATGATTAATGTGGTTGGGTGCATGTATCATATGATTGTATTAAAATACGAGTCGACAGTCTCAAAATGTTACCAAAACATACAAAGTATGCGTGTAAGTTTGCACTATGTGTGTGTGTATATATTGTTGCTTGCTTGGTGAAATACATATCATAATGCAGGTTTGGAAGGTTGCGGGCAGAATCCGACCTTGATTAGCCTTGTGGGTTGATCTTAGTTGGCAGTGTTGTAAAGAGATTGTACAAAGACAAAAGCCAATAACGGAAATTTGATGATTCATTGAGACAGTACGACACTTAAGTTATGAAAAGGATTGAGACAATAAACCCAAATTAACAGGGAAGTTCACGTGAAGAGGGCAATGAACTCATAGATATAGAGTCTATCCTTCTTCACTTTATTATAGCTATCCAAACTCTACGCTGTCAATTCTGATTACTGATTAGACGTATGTCTCTTCTTCTTGTTTCTTTGTCTTCTATCACTCTATTATTCGTTGACCATTTTACCTCCAGAGATGATATATACTCATTTATATCATACTTAATCACAAATGTATACTGTAAGTATACTGTAAGGATCCAAAGCTAACCCGTACTCATGATTCATGAATTCTAATTCTAACGGATTCCAAGAGGAAAGAAAGCAAACCAAATTCGAGCTTCAAGATATACATAGCCATTGTCTTACAGAACATATTCACCTACTCATCCACTAAAAAAACTTGTATAAGTAGATCAAATATTGAGAGAAACTAAACCAAAAATAAAGTAATTAAACCAGAAATTAAGAGTAGGGTGTCAATCGGGCTGGCCCGGCCCGGTTCGGCCCGAAACCCGTAAAGCTCGCATATGTTTGAGCCCGGCCCGGTCCGGTCCGAAATATTTCCGAGTCTATATTTCAAAGCCCGAGTCCGGCCCTAACAGGGCTACAGGGTTTTTCGGGCTTCTTCGGGCTTATCTTACCGATCAAAAAATTAAACTTATAAGCCTTAAAAAGTAGTGTTTGAAGGTGTAATATAAAACAAATCAATCAAAAATTTAATAATTCATCTATATTCACTACAACCAACTTAATTTAATAGAAATAGTTTAAAGCTAAATAAAATTTCGATATTTTAACCAAATAAACCAATATATAATTCATATAAAACATCATAGATAAAAATTTTAAAAGTATTAAGTATGGTAATTAAGTAAATATGAAACCTAGGATTAGAGTTTACAACTTTATTTACAATAAATTATTAATCAAATATTGCAATCAAACAAAAATGTTAACAAAAAGATACAAAATTTTTTGTTTAAGGACTTTTCGGGCTGGCCCGAGCCCGGTCAAGCTAAGCCCGAAAAACCCTATTGCCCAAACGGGCTGAACCCGAAAAACCCGATTTTTTTTTGACATATATATTTAAGCCCGAGCCTAGTGTTTTTCAGGGCCGGGCCGGGCCAACCCGCGGGCTCTAGTCCTAGTTGACATGCCTAATTAAGAGCAACCTATCCCTAGAAACTAAGTGTAGAGGGTAATAAATATTGGAAAGAACAAAAAATGAAGTAAATAGGTATGGGTCCATGTTTATGATGGCATGTGACAAACAATCAAAGCCCACACCATTAATTGGAGATTGAAGAAACAATGCTTTTCATATTCTGTAACACCACTTCAATTCCTTTTTTCTCTTGTTTCCTATTCAGTATTGTGTCCTGAGGACTGCCCATAACTTGTTTTGTCTTTTTATCTCAGTTTCCACATGAAAAAAAGAATCAACTCAGGACAAAGAAGAATAATTACCATGAAGTCTAAGTGTTATTAGTTTTTGTTATAAGACATTCGAAATTTTTACTGTAGTGTGTTAGGATAAGACGATAAGTGAAGACGCTTTTGGCCACTATTATATAAATAACGTCTGCAATGCCGCAATGTGGAGCTTTCTTCACCAACTAAAATAATCATTTCGCTTCATTGAATGAAAAAATGAGTCCTCTCTGCAGATAAAATAGACATACAAAAGACATTAGAAAACAACAAAAATTCCACAGAGATAGAGAGAGGAAGAGCTTTGAAATATTTAGATTTTAGAATACATGGGTGGTGCTACAAGCAAGCAGGAGAGACACAGTTCTAGGAGACGGATCAAGGTGAAATCGAATGAACAGATATGGAGACCAACAAGAAAAGAGCTTGATGAGAAAGAGAGAGTGATTGTGGCTCTGAAGACGGCAGAGAAAGAGTGGAGGAAAGAGAGGAAGAGACTGAGAGAGGAAGTGAAGAGGCTGAGGCTGAAGATGGAAGAGAAAGAAGAAGCAAAAGCGAAACAACGCGAGTGGGAATGGGTCGTGGAACAGATGTGTGTAGAGAGAGCCGTGAGGGAAGAGGCTGTGGATAGGTGGAAACAGCTCTATTTCGCTATCAAGAATGAGCTTGATGATCTCATCCAGACAACATATGGTAAAACTTTTTACAACTAATCTCATCTTTTGACTTTGGTTTTGGTTTTTGAGAAAAGTAAATGAGTTTTTGTTTCTTTTCGTAGGAGAGGCGCTGAGACAGAAACCTCAAGAAGAAGTTGCAAAGACAGTTCAAGAACTCAGGAAGGAAGTTAAAGTCAGGGGAGAAACCATTGAGACACTCAAGGGGAGAATAGCTTTGATGGAGAAACAACGAATTGGGAAGGAAAGAGAGGTTGACTTACTGAGACAGAGTCTGCGTATCCTCGGTGGTAGCAGCGGGAAGAACAAGAAGGCACCGTCATCTGCTACCAGAAACCTGCCTGTATTCAAAGCAAAATTCAATGGGTGTAAATAACAGCTTTGTCATATCAAATTACTTTCCCATAGGGATTGCTCTCTAAGTAGACTCAAGAAGCTTCAAGATATAGTAAGCCATTACTTTGTGTCTCATGACACGAAAGGAAGTTGTATATATTTCGGTATCAATAAAATTTAAAATGGACACAAAACTATTGGTAAATTGTTTTTTTTCCAATCTCAGTTCTAGGTTACTCTATATGATGTATAAACTACGTGCAACTAAGAACTGCATAAAACTTGTAAAAGTTCCAAAACAATCGAGAAAGCTTAAGGATTGAGATAACTTACTTTTCCCGCAACTGCTCTTTAGTAAAGTTCACAGATGCAGGTCATGCTGAAACTAAGACAGTCGAGAGCCGTAAGACACAAATAACATTCCCTGCATTGTTTCCCTGAGCATGCACTGAAAGTATCATATTCAAACTCCAGATGCTACTATAATTTAGTTCAAGGAGCAGTTCTGGACCCTGAGGAAAGAGTAAAAATCAAAAGAGATTTTTGACATCTATACACTTTCAAATATTTTGATAACTACCAAGCTTTCTTGTCCCCTTTCGTCTATGTTTAACTTTACAGGACTGAACCACAGGTCACTAAAATATAATTACATTTTGGTACACAATATTCCTTTCCTTCGTGGTCCAGTGACAATATAATAATGCGACCCAGTTGATTCTTTTCTGGTGTAAATGGTATACAGTGTGAATCCTATATAGCTGGAGCGAGCCATTACATGCTCTCATGGTCTTAGCCCTCTCTCACTGATTGAGTAGTAGCATTTTCAACAACGTTCTGATCTTCAACTTTCTTGTAATATAATTTCACACTCTGAAAAGATTGCCAACAAAAATTGATTCCAATAAGCTAATTTCAATGTTACTACCCTGTGAGAGATTAATATTCCATAATTTTAAGTCGGTATGTATTTTCTGAGTACTTGACTTATCACTTATCACCAATTGCTTAAATGGGCACTAATAACATACCTCTAACAGTGTGATGTAATAGAAATCTTCCATGTGCTGCATAAGGGCACTCCCATCACGAAGTGCGTTGAATATTTTGATTTCAGTTTGAAGTATCTTCTCAACAAGTTCCTTCTCACCTTTCATCTGAAAGATAACATCCATATAATCTCACGTAAGGATGTCACTCATTTTCTTGTTAAGTAATATTTCTCACTAGAATTGTAGCAAGCCTCTCTACGTTTTCTGAATAATACCCATAGGTAGAAAATTCTAACTTCTAAAAGAGATTTATAGAATGAAACAGACCATACAACTGGTAAAAAAATTGAGTTCGACTATGAATAAATGTCTGTGCCGCACATGTATATGAAGGCATCAAATAGAATAGCTATTATATGAACCTATAACTAAGGTCCTAGGAAGTAGATAGCTATGGAAAATAACCTAATAACAAACATATGCAGAATATATGTGAAATACAAGCAGGAAAATTAAAACTTAAATGATGATCAAAAGAAATAGGTGAAGAAACCAGAGAAAGTTAGGTGCTTGAGGACTTACAAATCTACTAACAAGAATATCAGGTGTCGCTTCTCCAATAACCTCAGCATGATACCCATCTTTTTGGAACTCAGTATTCTCCTGCAACATTATATCACCCAGTCTACTCAACTTACACCGAAAAAGCATAACGCATAACTGAAAGAGCTCGTAATGCAGAGTAACACGTAAAAAGCTGTCACATCCATTCCCTAGAAACACTATTACATAATAATATTGTTTTTTCAGGTTACACAAGATAATAAGCCAGACAGAATCAAATAAATGACAGTTGCTAAATCGAAGACCATAAGCTGAAAAATGTTTCCAGCGACAACAGGCAAGGAAACACGACGAGGAGCATAGATCATTTCAATCACGTATACCAGCACCTCCACGACAAATTGAAAATAATGCTCGGCATAGATTAAAAATGTTCGATCAAAGGGTAAGAATACCACGTCTCCAGCAGTTAGATAAATAGGATGAGCAACATGACAATAGCCCATTAAGCGAGGGACTGTGGGAATTATGTCTCTATGGTTTACAACTCTCCAGCTGTCTTTTACTTTCTGTGAAAGTGCAGAATGGAAAACATATTTATCAAGAAGATATTATGAAGCTGTGCCATCTCAAGTTAGAAGAAGCATAACCTGGTTATAAATTTCAGCAAATTTTTTGTTGCCTACTCTTGGAGATCCAAAATTGTACATGGTAATAGTGATTGCTCCACGTCTAGCAAGCATACACAAATAAAGTTGATAAATGCCCATCAACCTGATGTCTTTCATGGTGATACGTAGGAGTACAGGAGTTCCCGAACCACTTACTTAGCTAACTGGCTTGACGCAAGTTCAAGAGCCAAGAGTGTAGCTAATGCACCACCCAAGCTATGTCCAGTCACATAAACATGCCATTTATCTTCATGCCCAGCAACATCGTCTCTGACAAAGGGGAAAGAGCATATGCATTAGAAATTATGTCCAAATTGTAACAGACCTTGTAAACGTAAAAGCCAAACACAGTATTTATTTTCGTGAGAAAATTAATTATACTTTATCTAGAACCAATATTACAAGAAGACAGACTGGCATTTTCAACAATGACAAATATTTGTTTTCACAGCAAAAAAGGGATGCAACCATTGAAATAACAGGTAAGTAAGAAAAACTCTCCAAAAACAGGAAAGTAAAGTGAAACATAAGAAGCACCTACATGTAGCCAATTGCCATTTTGAGCAACGATATTATCCTTATCTGTACTGAATCGTATGCACTCAGAAATCCACTATGAACCTAAAAATCCAAGGCAGCATTAGACAATAACTCAATAAACTATACTTGTATCAATGCCACGAGTTTAAAACATACTTGTACTTCTTGCTTGAAGTCCCCACCAATTCTTTCAGGGTTCAGACTGCAACATATTCAAAAGATGTCCAGGAGAGATGAATTATAAGTTTATAACTAAGTAAAACTTCAAAAAATGTAAACATTAAGTTGTTTCTGAATCAATGTAGAGAAGCTGAATAAATAGGCAATACTAACCCAGCAGGAGCTAGCATCAGATCAGTCTGCAAATCTTTCCACTTTGTCTGACAACATGAAATATTGACTGTCAGAACTGAAAGAGAAAACTCAAATATTAAGAAGATATAGATAAAAGCCTACCTGTTCAGTTCCTCTAAAAGAGATAACTACTCTTTTCCTCCTTGCATCACGCCAAATTGCCACCTGCAGCTTGCAAATTAGTATGTCTATTAGCAGGAACTTTTATTATCAGGAAAGGATACACTTCATCCCTGAAATCACTTGTTTCCAAACAACTAGAATCAGTACGTCGAAGACAAAAGAGTTTT
>NC_025695.1:19322272-19323670 GCF_000633955.1 Camelina sativa | reverse complement strand
TCCAGTATTTCCATTCCGTTCCACTTCAATTTCTCAGGTGAAGGAAGACCAAGTTTCTGGCCGAAATTTTGACCAACTATGTCAGGGATGTTGTCCCAGAAATTACCTTCTGACTGAAAGCTGTCATTTTCATTCTCACCGTCCAGTTCATTGTTATGCCCATCACCATTACCATCTTTGTCTTTGCTAAGCTTTCCTGAATTACTCAGATCAGTACTACGGTGTTGATTAGATGAAACCTCTGAACTAGCCCCATCAGAAAGCATATCTACCGAGGGAGAATGATCATTAGAGTTTTCTTCACCTTTAGAGTCCTCCGTAGTACTGTTTGGAAGTTCAATATTCTTAGGTGGGGTATCGCTGAGTGACTTTAATTGTCCAAAAGCATACTCTACAAACTGACGTGCTGGCACAGCTTCAGAGTCAACAAGATTCTTCAAAACTGATTCGACTGCTTCAGAGTCAACAAAGTTTTTGAGAACTGACTTAATTTCGTTTCTTTGAAGGATCTCTGAAACAAACGGGAACCGCCACCACTTCTTTTCTTCTTCAACTTCCTCAAATCCCTTGTACTTAATCTGAAATTTAAAATCGGTTAAGAAAAAGACCAAACTATTAGAGAGACTAATTTTTTGGGTTTAGCATATACAAGCATGTGAATTAATGGAGCATCAGGCTGCATGATAACTTGTGCTTATTTGGATGATGTAAAAGGAGTATATTGTATTTTTGGAACTTAAGTTGATTCTTCTGTAAGCAAGATAATAATAGAGGATAAATTTATCAGCTACACAAATAAGCAAACATTCTCGGAGAAAAAAAAGCTTTGACAGCATAAACTGACCTCCAGTTGAACTTTCCCACCACCACCAATTCCATCTAGTTCTACTAGGACCTCGTGCAAGTTCCCTTGGAAGGAAAAAACCAAATAAGAAACAAGAAATTAAAGACAAAATCCGTAAGTTAGGCATTCAGTAGACTCATCTGATGTATCACAACTTGCGTTAACTAATCCACATTTCCACAGTTGATTGCTTTAGTCAGAACATATCTCCAGATTCTCATTGCCTAGGAAACAAGAAGCATTTTATAGGAAAACCTTCTCTTTTTTTTAGTGTAAAAGTTTTCAGTTTGATCAAGTCTAAAGTACTACATCGTGTCATAGTCCTAGTTTCTGTTTCTGGGTTCTCCAACAGGGTCACGAAGAACTTGCTGATTTAGAAATCTCCAACAACAACACAGACTTTTTTCCTATGTCTAACTCAAACTGATAAATTGAGTAAATGTCAAAATTTAATGGGTGAACTAATTCTCACCATCACAAATGTCTTCCAGGTTGATTTCAGAATTCCCCATCCGCTTATGCGGGGTAACAAGGTTTGCATCCCAAGCTGCAAT
>NC_025695.1:19315766-19321825 GCF_000633955.1 Camelina sativa | reverse complement strand
TTTTTTGGGTTTAGCATATACAAGCATGTGAATTAATGGAGCATCAGGCTGCATGATAACTTGTGCTTATTTGGATGATGTAAAAGGAGTATATTGTATTTTTGGAACTTAAGTTGATTCTTCTGTAAGCAAGATAATAATAGAGGATAAATTTATCAGCTACACAAATAAGCAAACATTCTCGGAGAAAAAAAAGCTTTGACAGCATAAACTGACCTCCAGTTGAACTTTCCCACCACCACCAATTCCATCTAGTTCTACTAGGACCTCGTGCAAGTTCCCTTGGAAGGAAAAAACCAAATAAGAAACAAGAAATTAAAGACAAAATCCGTAAGTTAGGCATTCAGTAGACTCATCTGATGTATCACAACTTGCGTTAACTAATCCACATTTCCACAGTTGATTGTTTTAGTCAGAACATATCTCCAGATTCTCATTGCCTAGGAAACAAGAAGCATTTTATAGGAAAACCTTCTCTTTTTTTTAGTGTAAAAGTTTTCAGTTTGATCAAGTCTAAAGTACTACATCGTGTCATAGTCCTAGTTTCTGTTTCTGGGTTCTCCAACAGGGTCACGAAGAACTTGCTGATTTAGAAATCTCCAACAACAACACAGACTTTTTTCCTATGTCTAACTCAAACTGATAAATTGAGTAAATGTCAAAATTTAATGGGTGAACTAATTCTCACCATCACAAATGTCTTCCAGGTTGATTTCAGAATTCCCCATCCGCTTATGCGGGGTAACAAGGTTTGCATCCCAAGCTGCAATCTGAAGCTTATTAAAAAATAGTTAGGAAGTCAAGCAATGTTCTATATAATATAAGGTATTTGTACAGTTACTTTCAGAGTTGACCAGAACAAAATACGTTAAACACTATTCTACCTGTATCTTTTTTGCAGGAGGAAGCTTAATATTGAAAACAAAGTCTTGGTTCCATTTTGGCTCTTTAGTCCTGTCAATAAAGTACACTGTTAATCACCAAGTCAATTTATACCAGTGACTGAGGATCTGATATTTAAAAGTCAATAAAACATATAAATTTCAAAGGGTCCCAAATTTTAGACAAAAATCTAAGCAAAGCTGAGGGCTATGACACTGGTACAAGTTTAAAGTAAAATTTAAGTTTTTGCCGGAATCATGAAATGATGAATTTAACCTATCTAGCTAAAAAAAGTGCGATCCTCCCAACAAAAATTCAGTAAAGCGAAAAGAGACTTGCCCCCATTTGGTTTTGCTTTTAGCAACCTGACCATCCAAGTCCATAACCACATAAGGATCACTCGTTCCCTGAAAGCAAAAACCAATAAGAACAACTTTGGTAAAGGTAACATGGTAGTTAAATCACCGCTTCAAAAAAGTAAAAACACACACCCATGGATCCAAAGCAGGAAAATCAAATCCTCTTTTAAGTTTAATAAACAATTGTCCATCATATACCTCCCTTACAAATGACCTGAAACAAGTATAATTCCAGCTCTTACAATATCTAAAAAAACTCTTAAAAGAAACAAAATCTCAAAAACCAAACGAGAGCTTCACATACTCAGAAAGGTAAAGAGTATTACAACCAGCCGCATTAACCTCTCGTTTCCCGATTTTTTCCTGAGAGAATCAAACAAAACAAAAATCATAATCAGGTTAAACCATCCTCAGAGTAGGAGAATTGAAGTTTTACCGGAGGTGAAGCGTAGGCTTCGAAAGCAAAACCGGCGAGGATAACGGCGAGATTGATATCGAACGAAGGCCGTTCCTCTTTCTCAGCTAAACTCACTTCCTTATTCGTCTCCGATTGAGCGAAGCAACGGAACGAATTAGCATTAGCTCTAACTCTGAAACTTTCACGGAAACTGAATTTTCCGGGTAAGTGGCAAGCGCGGGAGTTAAGATAAGAGTAGAGTAGCGACGACGGTGTTTAGGACGGAGGAAGTGAACGGAGCAGTGTAATTGGAGAGAAGTCATCGCTACGAAAGAGGGATTCGAGAAATTTGCTTGAGGATTTGCTTTCTTCTGGAGATTTCTTTGGAGCGGATTTGTCTTGTTGTACAATATTGATCCCATTAACGGTTTCTTTTTACACTTAGATTAAATTAGTGACATTTAATAATTAAGAATTTAATTTTTTAAAAAATAACCAATAGTGGTTCGAAAAATAAACACTTATAAGATGATAATCCGCACTGTGCACAGTGGCGAAAATATTTACGAAAATTTAATTTATTAGTTACAAAATAATAGTATTATATTTATTTGATTTATTTTACGTATTTTATTATTTATAAATTTAGATTTATGAAGATTTTTGAAGAGTTCAACAAAATCATTAAAATTAAATAAGTGAAAGATTGTTTAAGATTGCTAGAGAGTTTTGTTAATTAGTTTTCTAAAATCTTGTAAAGTCTTCCAAACAATCCTTGTATTTTTATGATATTTTCCATGACTTTATTTTGTAAAGAAAATGTCTAAAATCATGAACCAATAACATAATAATTGAACGCATTAACAATACTAGATTCATTTGTTTTAATTGAATAACACAAAATTTTTAATGACTTTATAAAAGTCTGAATTCAAATAACCCAGATTTGTTAAGATTTTAAATGACTTTTTACAAATCACAGACTAATAACACTAAACTTTAACAAAGTTTAACAAAATCTTGATTTAATAACAACATATTCTACATAACATTTAAAATTATTAAAACTCTATTCAAATCTTAAACCAATAACCCCCACTTACTTAGTTTCATACTCCGGTTGCGACTATAGTCGGTACAATAAACTTAACGACTTACCATTATTAGGTGTTGGGTATAATTGCTTAAATTTTTTAGAATGAAAACCCTTATTTACTCGTGATCCAATTTACAATTTGTAACGGTATTAAGTCAACGTAAAAATTAAATTAAAGTGCAAGAAAATTATATGAGTGTGAGGTATAATGGAGTATAACAAAATATTTTTGTTACTCTCATCGATCTCAGTGCAAAATCATAAAATTTGAAGATTTATAAGTATCAAATAAGTTATCCGTAAATATATATATATATATATATTTTGAATAGTGTGACAGATCAATATATTATCTCTCCTACGATAGAAAATTTAGTCGATATGTTAATTATCTCATTATATTAAAATATATATAGCAAATCCTCTCAAATTTTGGATTAATTTGTGAATGAGCGAAATCTTTTAAAAAATAAGATCATCAATTGTAAAAAATTTGCTAAAAGAAAATTGTAACCCACACTGTTTAGGTAGTGGAAGTTTAATAGTTTTATGTGGATAATTATTTTTATTTTTATTTCGAATGATCAAAATAATTATTTAAGGAAAAGTAATATTATGATTGATCATAATTATTATTTACAATTTTCTATTAAAAACAATTGTGTAGATGTTTTTGAAAAATTAAGGTTAAACCGGATAAGTGTATTTTTAAAATACTGCACATTTTTCTATTAAGTATTTTCTATTAAACATTTATTAAGTATTTTCTATTAAATACTGCACAGTGCGGGTTATCATCTTATAACCGAATAAGAAAATATCTAGTTATTCAAATAATATTTCTTTTCCTTAAATAATTATTTTGATCATTCGAAATAAAAATAAAAATAATTATCCACAGAAAACTATTAAACTTCCACTATCTAAACACCGTGGGTTACAATTTTCTTTTAGCAAATTTTTGGACTTCTAGTTGTTCAAATATCATATGTTATAATCTGATAGTAATGTTATGAATAATTGTTTTATTGATACTATTGACGAAAGTAGGTTTTTAATTGATTAAAATATCTTTATTATATAGATGATATTTGGACTTCTAGTTATTCAAATATCATATGTTATAATCTAATAGTAGTGTTATGAATAATTGTTTTATTGATACTATTGACGAAAGTAGGTTTTTAAATTGATTAAAATATCTTTATTATATATTTGAGAATTTCTGAGTTGATTTATGAATAAATGTATTCAGAATTATTATTTTTGAATCAAAAAAAGGAAAAATTCAGTTGATATCATGATTTAAGCCTCTTCATTATTTAAATGTTAAATAATTCTTAATATATTGTATAAGCAATGTGTTGAAAAATAAAAGAAAAACAATTACAAAAGCAACTATAATGAGTATATCTTGACTGAAGAATATTTCATTCTAGATAGTTAGCACATGAAAATGTATAGATATTTCTCGTGCTATACATTTTATAATCTTTTACATTTCATTTTCTTAGTTTCATACTCTGATTTCAACTCATTTTGGTTACATGATACAATGTTCAAATCCATGAAACATATAAATTTGGTAAAATCCTAAAAATAAAACCAAACCTGTATTGAAGCGGTCATGTTTAGAAATCTCGATTTAACTTTTTGATTTATTTTTAGTTATATATATTATATTAAATAAAAAATAATATTTGTGATTTCTTAGATTTTAATAAAATGTCTCTGCGTCGATGTGCAGTGCAAACAAATATTTAATAAATTAGATATAGTATTTTTCTATTTTTAAAATAGAAGCAATGTTTTATCTTAGTTTTATAATATGTATGTCACTATTAAACGATTTAGGGATGCATATATTTAATCTTAGTTTTATAAATAAAATTAATTTTTATAATTTTTCTAAATAGTTTATTGTTGTTTACTAAGATTTCTGAAACAATAAATTAAAATTTTAAAATAATTTTAAAAATATTGGGCTATAAAAAAATAAAATCGTTTTATAAGAATTTTTATTGTTCTAAAATATTGTTGGAAAATATATATAATATATTTACCTGAATCAATTCCCGGATCCATACTAATTGAAAAACCAAGATTTTTTTCTGATTTTATAAAAATTTTTGAGTTGAAAAATAAAAAGATAACAATTAATAAACACTAAAACTAACTATATTAATATTTATGTGAATTTGTTTTCTTTTAATAACTATATTAATAAAAAATCTGTTTTCTGGGTACAACAAATTAATATTAAGAATTTGTTATTATATTTTATATTAAAATACAGTGGCATTTTGTGTAATATACTACAGGAAGTAAGGTTATTTGTTTAGAAGGTTGCTTAAATAATATAGTAGATTTCAAACGGTAAAGTTAGATCATTTGGGTGATTATTTCAATTCTAAAGAGCTTGAATCCTCATGGTCGTTGCCAAGAGCAAACCCTATATGATGCCAACCCTCAAACCTCGGAAACAAAAAGAGATCATACAACTTCTCTCCGACGATAATTGATCACCATCTCCAAATAAAGACATTACTAAAGAAAATTTTACAAAATGTAACATTGACTACTAGTCTACTACAAAAGTTTCATATATAAGATCCCGGGGTTGGCCTACTCTGTTTGGTATATATAGCACACATTAAAGAAATCAAAACGGTTATCTATAAGCATCTACTTTGTTTGTTTGTCCTACTAGTCCCCATACACAGATACTATCCATGCATAGAACATCCAGATACACGAAATCTAAAAGAATCAATTTTAAGTTTAATGTACAAATGCATTCCCATGTATGTGTAAACTATGGACCTTGAGTAACTTTATTTCGAGCAAAGGAGCATACACGATTTGCATTTTCTGTTTCTCTAATACAAATCTTTAGAAAGAAAATTAAAAAAGAAAAAAAAATCTTAAAAGTAGTTAGTTATAAATCTCATCAATCTAAGCTTGTGATGTTTTCGATTTCTACAATACTCAACATACAAAATAACTTAGAATATAACATACTCAATTAAAAGTTCAAATGCTCAACGTTAATTTCGTCAATAGAAATGTTCGATTTCCGTTTAAAATAGTGACATTTCCTTCTTTTTTTAAAATAAAACGACGTCACTATCCTACTATTATTTGTAAAGTCGTTTATCTAATGAATTTTTGTTTTGTAAAAAATTAGAAAGGTATGTTATTGGAGTTAGGAGAAAAATAAAAGAAATCGAAAAGGACAAAAACGATATTTTAAATTATCTAAAACGGATATGCACGCGGATCCTCTTTACCCGGTATTTTTTTTTTTTTTTTTTTTTTTTTTTTT
>NC_025695.1:19276110-19315752 GCF_000633955.1 Camelina sativa | reverse complement strand
TCTGTTGAATCAATTGATATTGATTATCTTTCTGATGTCTTCTTTGATCATGAATGATTCATTGTATCTGTTCAATGATTGGAGCTCATGCAAGGGTAAGTATTTAGTTTTTTGATTTTTTTTGTCTCTTTCTATCTGCAGTGCAAGATCTGAGTTTGGAGTTTTCTTAATTCCTATATTTCGTCTCGGTTTTGCTTAAAAATGTGATTTTGTTTTTTGGATTGCACCTCAGGAATTTTTAGGGTTCATGAAGTGTGATACAGAAGGAGAGATTCTGATGATAAAGGCGAAGGTCTTATTGTGATTCCTAGGACTAAGCAGGCGACTAAATCACTGATTCACAGGTAGATTAATCTCATACACTCATCGCATGTTATAGATTAAATTTGCAGATTATGATTGTCTAAATTGCAGGTTTTGTTTTTTTTTAAGTTATAGATTGCATGTTTTAATTATATCCATTTATTTGTTTCATTTTTAAAAACGAAAATGGCAGTACACATTAATCTCGAATATTAACGGAAATTGCGATTATCAGATAAATTTACTACTAATATTTAGTAACAAAGTTTTTAAAAAATATGAATATTGCAGTTTCCATAAATTTTGAATTTTAAATTTAATTGTCATAATCTTAGGGATGTCGATCTTGGGAACCAAATTTTTAAAAAATGGATCCCAGAATTATCTCAAGTTTCCGAATATATCTCAGATCAATTTTCTAAAACTTGGTAACAAAGTTTTCAATATATATGAATGTTGTTGTTTCCTTTGTTCTTGAATCTTTAATTTAATTGTCATAATCAAGCTTATTGCAAAAATATCTCGGTTAGCTGTTAAAAAACACTTAATCCGGAAAAGATCTTCATACATTAAAATATATATACGGTAGTTATTGCGATTTACCGAAAATAAACAAAAACTCTAAAATTTTGCATAAGAATATTCGGTTAGAACCCTAAACTGTATAAATACAACCTCATTCTGCTTTGTTTAAACATAACAGATCCACTCTTAACACACTAAAGTAAGGAAATGTTTTTGCAGTTTACGTCCGCTGGAGTTTTGCTCTTCACGAAAGCTGTTTACATGGAAGTACTCAATTCCACCGTCTTCGTTGTTTACCGTCAAGCCAAACCACTCTCTTCAGCTGCCCATCTCTTTGATCTCCGCTTGGTAAGTTTGTCAGTTTTTTATCCACCCATTTGAAATATCTTTAAAATGAGTGTAATATTTTAGTCACTTTCATGTACATATAAGCTCTAAACTCAAACAAGAGATAGAAAAATACATAACTTTCTCTCTTACGCTTATAAACTAAAGTAATTTATAAACGGTTCAATGAACCTTTTTTTTGAAGGGGTTAAACAAATGAAAGTGTTACAGTTGCTCAAGTCTTCAGAATGGAAGACTCACAATGACAATGACAATATACTAGAGTGAGTTTTCAGCTTATTGTTATTAAAATATGTGTTTCTCTGTGACCCTTTCAATGATTCGTTTTTTATAATAATCTTCACTTTGATCTTATGAATATAATCTTATGTTTTTCTGATCCTCTATGTCGCTATATTCAAAAGATGTTGGTGCGTGGCTATATATATTCTCAAGAGTATTCCTCATGTTTCCTTTTAATTTTTAAATCTAACATTGAAAAGGTTTGTTACAGACTTGAATAATTATTTTATTGGAAACTCTTCTATGGGATAGATAAGCAACTCTAAGACGGATCTTTTTCGTACTTATTTCTTATGAGTTTGATTTCTTTTTTTACTTCTGTTCTTCAACCACTGTTTTCTTATATTCTGTTTCTTGCGTTATGGTTGTCTAAGTTGCAGGTCAGTTCATGCTTTTAAAGGTTACAAGATATGTCATTGCATGTTAACGTTCGATGGAGGGACCTTCAGACTCTATCTGAATCATTCTATAGATAAGTCACTAGGTTTGCAACCAAATCACTCTGTCTTTCTCACCTTCTCATCGTGGTTTTTCTCAGGTTTAATTTCTCAATGATTCATATATCTTTCTTTGTCCACCATCGTATACATGAAAGTAAAAGTGAGCTGAGATTGTACTATGATCTATTTGATTTGTTTTTTTTTTTCTCTTTTTACTCTCGATTCTCACTCACTTCAGTTTGTGCTGTCCTGAATGAATGCAGGTGAAGGCATTGTACATCAAGAACTTTTGAAGGGATTTAACACAACAACGTCTAAATAAATCACGGAAAAACTTTACGAGTTTGTGCAATACGCATATATAGAGGACTAGCGTCATAAGAGCCATGGGCTACACTGAAAGATATGTGATCAGTGGTATGCTTCATTTGAATAATAATTTTTTTGTATACTCTCTTTCATCAGATTTTATTTCTTTGTATTCTTTTTTCTACCTAACAGTATTAAGAATCAAGGTTTGATAACAACTTAAATGTGTTTTCTAATCTGAGGTTTGTTTAATTGCAGCAAACTGATCGAATTTTAGAGAATTGTCAGTATGGTAGATAAGATCTTTGCTATGCATTTCTCTTTCACAACAGAAGCTTAAACAAATAAACATGGCAGAAAAACAAACCATATTAATTAGTTAGTACTAATCTGATATACAACAAAGCAACCTTGCACTATTCTTACTACTGGGGAGGACAATTCATAACCAGAAAGTTTACGTTTTTTACACATGAAAAAAAAAATTATTTGAAAACCAAACCACATTTTTATAATAATATTTTGCAACACGGGTTAATTTTAGTGATCTGTTAGCTTTGTTCATAAGCAACTACTATTAATACGAATTGTAATTAATAATGATCTCATTAATTAAAGATTTGTATGCATATAATATTTTTGATTCTGTTTATAGAAAAGGAAACTTTCAGTAAAAATAAGCAAATGTTACGAGATAATACCACTAATATCAAAAATATTTTAATATATATTTTAGCTATTTAATGATAGTTCTACTTTTTAATTCTGATATTTATAATAACAAAAAAATCACATTTAATGAAAGTTTTGCTAATTAAGTACATATACTTTAAGATACAATAATTTTTTTTTAAAGAAAAGTCCAGTATATTTATGGTATTAAGACGAGAAATAGTATATGTAAAGTGAAACAGGTAAATTCGAATGATGAAAAACAATATATTGAATTTTTTTTAAAAAAGACATAAATTTTAGATAAAAGTACGAAATCAAAAAAAATATAGGTAGATGAATTCAAGTATCAAGCTTTCACTGATTTAGATAAGGATTAACTATACGACATGTAATTAATGACTTTGGAATAGGCACTTTGAAAATTTTCGTATTTTTGAAAAATCATTATAAGTTTTTGAAAGTTATAATTTTTGGATAATTTCAACGAACTAAAAAAAAATTATTCAATGGAGAAATCAGGTATCCCGTCTAAATTCCTTACCCAATCTCTTTTAGTAAATATTGTTTAGCGAGTAATTATTTAAAAGAGAACGAACATAAAAATAAAAAATTATGATGGATACGGGACGAGACGGGTCGAGAGGGAATGGGTTAGGACGTGAGGGGATGGAACAGGACTAGACGTGTTTCTTTTTCCGAGGTAAATACGTCTAGGTTTAATTTTTAAAAAAATTAACATGAAAATAATGCATTTGTGTTATAGCACCCAGGTTAATATAATTCTTAAGTCATTTTATGAATTTAAACTTTGTATGAAATATTTTGTTCCGTGTTGTAGCACGGGTTACTACTTTGAGACGGGTATTTTGAGAATTTTGGATATTTTTGAAAATATTTTGAGAGTTTTTGAGAATTATAATTTCTACTAACGATATAAATTAAACATACAATTGGAGAGTACATGTATTTCATCTAAATTTCTTAGCCAAAATTTATTAACAGCATTATTATATTGATAATTATTTAAAATAAAATGGTTATGGGACATAAAATTTTTAATGGGATGGATTGGGACGAGATGAGATAGGATGGGACTGGACGAGATTTAACGCCCTGTAACAAAATTACTTTAATATTTTCAATAAACATGGGCTGTCTTTGATTATTATGGATTGATTGCAAAAAATAGTATATGGTACGGGTTGCGGTATTTTACATATACACCACAATATTTACAAAACACCATAAAAGACTTGCCAACTAATTTTTATGGAAAAATACTACTATTATACAATTAAAATTTTCCAACTGAAAAAGGTTTATTATTTGACTAAATATATGTTTTACCAGTGTTTTTATGAAGTAATTTAATTTGCTAATTAAGCACATATACTTTAAAGATAATAATAAAATTTTGTGAAAATTCCAGTATATTTAAACTGAAATGGGTAAATTCGAATAATGAAAAACAATATATTGAATACTTTTTTTTTAAAAGAGAACATAATTTTTAGATTAAAGTACAAAATCAAAACCTATAGGTAGATAAATTCCAGTATCAAGCTTTCACTAATTTGGATAAAGATTGACTATACAACACTTTAAAATTTTTGGATAATCTCAACTAACTAAATAAAAAAAATCAACGGAGCACTCTGGTATCCCGTCTAAATTTCTTATCCAGTCTATTTTAATAAATATTGTGTAACGAATAATTATTTAAAAGAGAACGAACATAAGACAAAAAATTATGATGGATACGGGACGAGACAGAAAGAGACAAGACGAGATGAGATAGGATGAGACGGGACGAGAAGGGATGAGTTGGGAAATGAGAGGATGGAACGAGACTGGAAAATGAAAGGATGGGACGAAACCTTAAATGAGAGGATGAGACGTGAATTTGTTTTTAATTTAAATGAAAATTAACGCACATGTGCTATAGCACCCATGTTAATATAATTTTAATCATTTTATGAATTCAAAATTTATATGAAAATATTTTGTCTCGTGCTGTAGTACAGGTTACTACATAGTTTTTAACAAAAATGATCACAATGCCGTCAATGAGACTAACCTTCAAACTTCTTTTTGGGTGTTTTTCTTTATTATTTTGTATGGTGAAAGTTTGTTGTAAGAGTCGAAAAATATTGGTTAGAAATTTAAGTTTGGAGTCGAAACAACTTTCAGAAAATTTTATGTGATTTTTTTTCTTTTTCTTTTCTTCTTTTTGTAAGTGCTCCTGAAATTAGAAAAAACATAATTGAACGCAACGTTGATATAGGTTTCCATAATCCATTTAAGAAATGGAATAATAGAAGTAAATTATATCAATGCTGCACTCAATGATGTTCATTCAAACCAAGGGAAAAGAAAACTATCAATCTTGCTCTTTTCTATCACTACCGAGGAAAAACACAAAACATCATTTATAAGACACTGTCGTGTATTTGGATTGAAAGCAGTACAATGCCTTCCTTTGTACTACTGTGTACGATTAATGAATCGTACTACATCGTATATTCTGAGGTTCCAGATTCTTTTTGAGTATTTTTAAATTCTATAGTATTGTCAAAAAAAAAAAAAAAAAACTGTAGTTGATTAAAAATTTGTCTTCAGTTTTCATCTATTCTATTAAAGCTGAAGTATTCACTAGATTCAAATTGGATCGTAACTTTGTTTTGGTACGTTTTTCATTAAAAATAATTACAGAATCACTTAATTTAATTAAATTAACCTATAGTTTTGAATTGTCTAAATGACCATTATACCCTTGAGTCGATCACTTAAACCAACCGGGTCGAGACGCGTATCCTCTCTGACCTGACAATAGAAGAAAAAAAATTTGCGGATCTGTTTGTACTCCAGATTAATAATTTTCGGATCCAGTATATTATTTGATTCAAGAAAAGTTATTCCTGTTGCCAAACAGAGGTGTAATCTCTATAAATAAGAAAACTGGTATCTGAGTATTTAATGGCTTCAGTAATATCAAATATTAACTACTACCATACTTAATCCCTATAATTATTACGAATATTAATAATAATGAGAAATCTTTAATACTTATCGATTGTGATTTTGTTGCTTCCAAAATAATCAATAGATTAATTACGAAATTGTATATATATGTAAACTTATTTGATTTGCTTTTATATTGTGAGATATTTACGGAAACAACAAATCAACTTAATACAATTAAATAAAAACAAATCATCATTTAGTTTAGATTTTTTAATATTTCCTTAACGAAATTATAGTAATTAATTATGATTAGTATAGATGGAAAGAATAAAAAACGCAGAAATTATATATATGTAAAGTTGTAAACTAATTTACAGAAAATGTGTATTGTATATCCCACATCGACTAAATATTTTGGAATATGGTTCATAATCACTATAAATATATGACTAATATGTTTTGAGTACAAATGAGCAGGAAGCTTGATTTATCAGGTATCCAAATTTAATAGTTTAATTTGGTTCTATATTTGAAAATATTTAAACTTTTAAAAAGTAAACATATTATAATATATTATAATATATTTACGTTTTTTAAAAAAGTTTAAGATATTATAAATATTTAAATTTTTATAGAATGTTTAAATTATTATAAATATTTGAACTCCGTCGAAAGTTTAAAATATTATAATATATTTAAAGTCTATAAAATATTTAAGTAATATTAATATTTTTACTCTTACAAATTTTAAAATATATAAAATTTTTGAGTTAAACCCGTTAAAACTGGTATTTTTATCAAACTATAAATTAAATTGGTGTTTCTACAAAATTGCTGAGATTTGATATATCAAATATTAACTTCTAAATAATAACCTAAATATACATAATCTCAATATAAATACAATGGTTTCCTAACCATTGAAATATCTCAGACTAAAATTTAACAAGCAACTTCTCCTCTTTTAACGACAAACCAAAATAAAGAAAAACTCATTCTCTTACAAAACTATTATTCAATATTGTGGTGTGTCTATCCTCTTACAAAACTACTATCCGATATTGCGGAGTGTCTATTCTCTTACAAAACTACTATCCAATATTACGGTGTGTCGATTTCCGTGAAAAGCTATATTCTACAAACTACGTACTCTATAAGGATTTCCAGTTTACTGTATAACCCCAAATATACAAATAAACACTATATAAACAAAGAAAATAAATCAAAATAAAAAACTATATTACAAAAATACAAATTACAAAAAAATAAACTAACAAAATATATAATCTCATGTTGTAGCACCGGGTATCACCTAATGTCTTTGTAATACAAAAGTAAAAAAAAAAAAATTGTTAGTATGCTTTTAATAAAATAATCCAAGTTTAGGTATGTACTAAAAGATTGGTGCATTTGTGTACTGCATTGAAACACAAACTTTATGTACTACATGATATCATCACTACTTCAACGTTGGCATACAAGTTTGCTAGCTGTTAAACTCTCTTTTTGTTTTTACTTTTGTTGACCATTCATATAATTAATTTTCAGTAAGATCATTAGATCACTATCATATAGGTTCGTTGAATTTGAAGCATTCTCTAGGTTCACCAATTATTTACTAATTCATTAGTATTAAAAAAAAAAGAACAATTACTTACTTATTTACAAATCAATGAATTAGTAAGCAATTGTGAATCTTGAGTATTTTTAAATTCTATAGTATTGTCAAAAAAAAAAAAAAAAAGTAAGTAATTGTTCATGGCTCAGACTCGCACTTTGGGTTATATTTATGTGGTTAATATAATAAGAGTGTTGCTAATTTGGTTCATTCCTTTATAAAATAGAAAATTGAAGGCTATGATGTTACAACATCTTATTACATCTCAGATTTCAGATCACACATGATCACAAAATCTTTCAAAATAAATGATCTTATTACAAACATAATTTGGAGAAACCCAAAATTTCCAAAAACAAGAAATTAATCATAAATATTTTTTATTAAATCGTTGAGAAGCATGAGTATTCATAGTCTCATTTCTTCTCGTTCATGCCAAGGCTGTTCTTCACACCGTCAAGAGCACCTTGAGCCATGTTCTTCACTGATTCACCGGTCTACATATATACATTCAAGGGTTCAGTTTTAGCAAATTTTATATTTTAGATTCAACAATTGTATAGAAATATACCTGTCCAAATAAACCAGCAGCTTGTTCCTGGTTATGCTGGGCGGACTGTTTAGCGGAATGAGATCCATCAGCTGACTTGTCACGAGCTGATTGTGTCAAATCTGTAGCCTTGTCACCTGCTTGATGTGTCAAATCAGCAGTCTTGTCACGTGCGGACTGCGCGGTTTGCTTCGCAGACTCGGTCCATTGCTCAGCTTTCTCCTAAAATATCCATCAAAACCATATATAAACATCTGCCATACTTAACGTTTGGTAACATATTGTTGGATAATACGGTTTGAATATGATAACTATAATGCATGGAAAGATTGAGTTCAGGAAACGGACTTGAGCTTGGCCTCTTGTCTGTCCAGCGTTGAATTGTTGTTGAGACATGATTGCTGATTCAAAAAGGGATGAGGAGGATTTGAAGTTTGTGAGAGTGATTAAGTTCTTTTAGCTTTGATTGATTGAACTGGTTTGATACGGAAGTGTATTTATAGTGTTTATTTGGTGTTGGATTTCTTGAATTTGGAGTGATTAATGAATAAGACATTTTAATATTTGTGGATTGAATTGTGTCGATGTTGAGAAAATTGTGGGTGGCCATTTGTGTTTTGTAACATCCCTTTTGACTCTTTCTCTTCTTTTACTTTTTCTTTTAGACAAAGAAAAATACTACAAAATGAAACTTCTTCTATCCCCAAAATAGAAATCAAAATTGGATAAAATGAAAAATGAAAAAAGCAAACCCAAGGATTTCTGGTTATCCCATTGAACTTGATGGTTCATCACTACACGTATACTAAGAAAGTAAGAAGCTCATTTTTATTGCATATAAATTAAAAGTTTAATTACTTTATTTATATAGTTTAATAATAGAATTTGTTTCTGGCATTACATAGTGGCCAAAACTTAATTATTTAATAGATGATGACCGAATCGATTCGATTATACCAGTCCTAAACTGATGGATGTGATACATTTTCATTTACATACCTTTCCAAATCACCATAAGAAAGAGCGGGATGACCGCATGTACCACAATGCTCATTGCGCGGTCCATCAAATTACTAGGTTTATGAGTTTATCATCAAGACAATCCAAAATCTGATTAGCTTTATATGCTTTTTGTTAAACCTTAAACTGCAAACAGGACCCGTCCTAATTACATGATAATGTGCAACAAGCTAAGAACTTTTTTATGAACCTACTAAAAAATAAATTTAAAATAGATACTTTGTAAGAGGTAGTGACCAAACCAATCTTTTGATAATTTGATTCCACATTTATGAGCGAACCCGGCGTTGAGGGTTTTTTTTTTTCTTAAGTATATGGCTCCCCAAATACTTTATTATATACAGGGGTTGCAAGCATGGTTTTTGGCCTGGTTCATTCCAGAATCGACTCCGGCCGGTTCCAAGATATTCTCAAGCTTTGGTTCGAGGACATTAAAAGGCTAGTGTTTGCTTTAGCTTGCTAAGTTTTAAATCTCATTTTTTCTAACAATTCCACTTTGGTCTTTATTTTACTAAACTCGCTTTGTTCGAAATACACGAACCTTTTCGACAAATGTTTCGGCAAAGTCCCCATACGTTGTCCACTTGTCAGTGTTCTCACATCACATGGAAGAGTTCAACTTCTAGTTCTGTTATGTTTAGTGGGTTTATGGGCTAGAGCCGGCCCTTGTAGGTCCAAAAAAAAAAATATAAACTTAAGTTTTATATTTTCTATATTTAACCATTTCTTTTATCGACTTGTCCGCCCACAAAACAATAAAGAAAACCCTAAAGCTCTCTCTTAGCCTCTCAGTAACGAACGCTTCAACACACTCTCCGATGGCGAAGAAGGTTCTCAACCCTTTGGAAGATCCACCAACCGCTTCTTCAAGCGGCGAGGAAGAAGTCGAGACCTCATCTGGCGAAGAAGATGTAGAACAGATCTCTAATTCCTCCTCCTCCGAAGAAAACGATCCCAAAGATCTCGCCACCTCTAAAACCCTCAAAACTCCCCCAGACACTGCTTCAAGTACCGAGTCTGAGGGTTCTGAGTCCGAATCTGAACCATCACCAGAGAAGACTGTCGCCGTCGTCACCTCCAAGCCCAAGAAGAAGGAAGGTAACGAATCTACTGCGGCGAAACCAGGGAAGAAACGAGGAAGTGAAGCAGAGACGACCTCGAAGGACATGCATGTCAAAAAGGCCAAGAAGGTTTCAGGAGACGATGAGAAAAAGCCTTTCCAGAGACTATGGAGTGAAGATGATGAGACCTCCCTTTTACAAGGGATGATTGATTTCAAAGCTGAGAAAGGTACAAGTCCTTATGATGATATGAATGGGTTTTTTGATATGGCCAAGAACAACATTAGCTTTGATGTTAGCAAAATCCAATTCGGTGACAAGATTAGATCTTTGAAAAAGAAGTATTTTGCTATACAGAAGAAAGGTGGTTTAGAATCGTCTCATGATAAGAAGTGTTTGGGATTAGCTAAGTATATTTGGGGTTCTGATGGTATGGCTCTTGAATCTGCTGTTAAGTTGGCTAATGGGAAATTGAAATCTGGTGGTGATAATGTTGGAGAAGACAAGGAAGTGGTGAGTTTGTTTGAGAAGTCTTTTCTGGTTCGGACCATTGCGGGTCTTGGTGTGGATGCGTTTTCTGTGAAAGAGAAGTGGAGTAAGGTGTCGGTGGAGACTAAGAAAAGGATTGAAGAGAAGTTGAAGTTGGTGGAGGCCAAGGAATATGAGTTGTTGAGGTTGAAGAGTGACACTTTGAAGGAGGTGGCCTATGTGATGACTCGAGGCATATAAAGAAGAAGCAAGTTGGATGTGTATAGGTTTTAGCGGTTTTAATCGCAGGTTTAATGGAGATGATGCAATGCCTCTTTTTGTTTATCTATCTATCTACGTTTCTGTTTTGTAAGTCGTTTGGATTCGTATGTGATGATTAAATTAAGAAGAAGAAGAAGAAGACAAATTAGTTATCTAATTAGTCTTTTGGTCGACGAGCAAAGACTATATATGTAAGCTTTGCATTTTTAACTCGTTTGTAATGAGCGAAGACTATATATGCTTTGCTTTGCTTTTTTCTAGTTTTCACTGCTATATGCTTCTACAAAAACTCAATCTAAAGACTCATAACAACCAATTCTCAATCTCTCTAACCTAAATTAAACAATTTATATTACATTAGCAGGCACTTTTTATGACCACCGGATCCAAAAACTTAGCATCCACTAATTCTCATTTACAATCTTCCAGTTTATATATAATCATATAAGTCACATAACGTTCACAGACGTTATTTACCTACTGTTTTGAAGGAAAAAAAATGTTACATACAAGGACACCCAAACAGAAACAAAAGCACTTGAGATGTAAAAAGAAACAGAGATTTTAAAAAATTACAAAATCAACTTACCAATGCCTTCTTTTGTAACTCATTACTTCAGAAGCCTACGTTTTGGCACGCTCATCAGGGACGTTGCAGTCTAGCTGTGTTGTGTATAATCTTGGTTGACTCAAGTTCCCTCGTTCTAGTGATTGTATGATACGGAGCTAAAGTTCCGTAGTGCTCTGTTGCACGTGCCACAGTGAGAAAAAAAAAGAAGAAGAAGCATTGGCCTATGACATCCAATTTGGAAAAACTATTAAAGGGCATACTTATTAGTTTTATATAATTTATTGCTGACAAAAATATTTAGATATCCAATTTAGGTTTTACTTTTACAAAAAAAAAAAAAAAAAATTAGGTTTTACAAGTTATAATGATGAAAACTATATGCTAATAAAGATAAGCAAAATCTGGGCTTGTACAGTCCATATATAGACATCTAATATGCTAATTAATTTAGCAGAAGATAAAAAGAACCCTCCCGAAAAAAAATTTATAAATTAATTGGTTATTCTGTTGGCTATTCCAAAGAATTCTCTTAAAAAGAATATTCCAATGATTTATACAATTTACAAAAAAAAAAATCTTTATTATTCCATATATTGTTACACCATATCTACTGTTAGACAAAGAAATCATGTGACAACAAATTAAAGAACAAAAAATAGTAGCAGTTTAAGCTTACCTTACATCTTAGAAGACAAATCATAAAACATGTTTAAAGCAGAAGAGTAATTATCTTTAACTTCTTTTCTTTTTTCATTTGGTAAAGGGGTCTCCCGACGATTTATTAAAAGAAAAAGAAAAACGTACTTAACAACAAATATGCCTTCGAAATGCAGTTTCTAGGTCATCATCCTCTACAATGGACACGATTCTAAAAAGGAAAAACTTAAAGGTAACATAAAAGCATAACTAGCTAAACCATCCGCAAGACGGTTAACCTCTCTATACACATACGAGATACGGACTATCCAGTTCCTAGATAAAAAGTCATGGCACAAACGTACCAGAAACAACAAGAGGTGAGCATCATCAATCCCTGTCGTTAAAAACCCCACTACCAACTCCGAATCTACCTCCAACTCCAGCCGGGCAATCTTCTTCCCCCATGCAATGTACAACCCTTAATACACCCCCATAACTCCATCAACGGTGTGGAACAAACCCTGATGTTTACCACAAAACCACCGCACCAACTGTTAGTTGTCTCCTGTAAGACACCTTCAGCTGTAGCTAGCCCCGGGTTCCCCCTTGATGCACCATACGTATTCAGCCTCATCCAACACACCCCCGACGGCTTCCAAAATATCATTATGTCAACCCTACCAACAGATACCCTCATATTTTTGGCCAGCTTGTGAGCGTGACTCACTTCCGCAGCTGAATCCTTCACAAAATTTAATTGGTCCCTACACTTTCCAACCACTCCAACACATACCCACATCATTACTTCCATGCCCACCAAACTCCCATAGTAAACATAGTTGGCCACTCAATCCCTGCCACTTGATCCTTCCCAGCCAAGTTACCGTAAAGCCACTCAAGAATCAAGTTGGTGAAGAAAGCTTGTCTCCTCCTAGCCGGCACAATGCGATTCCAAATACCTGTAAAAGATGGACAATCACGCGATACATAAGGGATCATCTCTTCCCCACTTTTACATAACTAACATACACTCGTGTCTTCTAGTTGACGACGATGACGTTCCACATTTGTCATAGTAACTTGATTTGCTACTAACCATAGAAAAACCTAACCCTTTCAGGAGCAATCACTCGTCAAACTCAGTCAAAGAAACTCCCCATGATCAGCTGAGGAGCTTCCGTCCCCACTAAAAATGAATAAGCAAACTTAACTATGAAACGCCCATCCGCTGTCTCTCACTCGCACCTTAATTCTGGAGTTCTCTCAGGATCCTTGACTGAAAAGATAATTGCACTTTGGTGACATAGGTGGCCAAATCAATTCTTTTAAACATCTCCGCAAGTATCTAAAACCGGAGTGTCACAATTCACCCCCACTAACAGATCGTAACGTCCTCGTTGTGCACCAAGACCATCACCTCCGATGGTGTGAGCCCACTCGACTCCACACTCGTCTGGGTTCGGCTCTGATACCACTTATAATGCCCCAACCGTCAGCTTTTAGTGGACTTCATGTCCAATCCCAGCCCATAGGCTCATCTTCTTTAATGGGCCTCACGTCGTTAGAGGTTTTGGATTTTTTTAGTACTCTTTTTTTGTTTCAAAAACTTAAAACACTTAAAGTTCTTATAATATGTTTAATATATTTCATATTATACCTAGATAATCTTATGTATATAGAAAAAATAAATTCAGTGGGCAACAGTTTTTGTCTATGCTTTAGGCATCATTTATCTACGGACGGGCCCTGATTCTCGCCGTTGGCCGGCTGTTTGACGCTCCTCCAATGGCGTTATATATGTGTATAGTGAAGAAATGGTCTAAGCCCTAATTTTCACAACGTCTATGGACAACAACAATGTTACTCTTGTATTAATTTATTACCATTGTATTGAAAAACTAAGCCTCCATTAATGCACATTTACAATCTCCAGTTTATATAGTAACATAATTAAGCTACATAACCTTCACATAAGTTAGTAATTTACCTAATATATGTTTCAGGAAAAAGTTATATACAACAAAACAGAAAAAATCACTGGATATGCATGTAAAGGAAACATAGATCTAATTTGTTTTTACAAAATCAACTGCTAATACCTTAAGCTGATTATTTCAGAAGCCTATGTTTTGGCACCTTCACCAGGAACTTACGAACAATGCAATATGTGTACTATTTTGTCTTCCATTATGATTATCAATTGATTCCTCCAATATCTTGAAGAAAAAAGAAAGGAAAACTAAATAGTAAATACCCATCTCTAAGATTGTATTAAAATGTAGAATTTGAAAGAAAATTATATGATTATTTTATAAAAGCAAGTTGTTCGTTTTCCCACACGGCACGCAATGAAACAACCATCGACATCATAACATGACTTGTAGGATCAGTTAAGTTGATGTTGATGGGTGTATCCATTGCGTCTCTTATGGCAAAACAAACAGCTTACTTGAATAAATCAAACATTCAATTTTCTTCTGTTTAAGTTCTATACTTAATTTTAATGCAATGGAATGTTAGTTCTTTTTTTCTTCTCAAATGTTGGATAAAGCAATTGATTATCGCAAAGGAAAAATGAAGCCTAATCATACTTTGCTAGACCATTTCTATTGATTACGGTTGAAGATGCCTTAAGGTTTTTTCATAATAAATTAATACTATTTAAGTGTGCAAAAATGTCTCTAAGAGTATTTTCAATGTATTCACCTATTTTTTATCTCTATTTTTAGAGTAACTCTATAATAGAAGTGATTTTACTCTAATGTATTCCTCTAAAATATAAATTGCAATTTTTTATTCTATACATAGAGGGAAAAAATTGAATTCCTTTATATAGAGAAAAAAATAGAATTTCTCTATATATAGAATAAGAAATTAAGTTCTCTATTATAGAGAAATACAAGGAATAAAATTATTTCTATTATAGGGTTCTTCTAAAAATAGAGATAAAAATAGGAGAATACATTTGAGATGGTCTAAGTAGACATTTAGAAACACTTTTGCACACTTACACAGTTACACCCATTTAGAAACACTAAATGAAGATGGTCATAGTGTCTTCTTATAAACACTTTATAAACACTTTTGCACATTAGTAGTAAAAAAATCTTAAAACATCTGTCAACAATTACTAATGAAGATGGTCATAGTGTCTTCTTAATAACTCAGGGGTTCTAAAAGTAATTAAAAGGAAGTATATATATAACACTATCTAAACCGTCATGAAAGCTCATAAAATTTTAGAAATTGATTTTTTTTCTGGTCCTCTCACTTGTCTTCCATTAGAGATGGGTAGAGAAATCGTTATAAAATTGATATTTTATGAATCATGTTAGTAATAAAACTAACATTTGAAAGACATGAAATTGTATCTCATCAAAGTTATCTTAAAAATTTAATATCAACAAGAAAAAAAACAAAACAAAAAAGAAAGACGTACCGTTGACACAACGCATCATTTCCAGAGCCGGCGCTACGTTTTATGTGGCTACAAGCGAACGAAAAAAAGCTGCCTTGCACATGCTAATAAATGATATATCTTCATCGTTTACCCCACAAAATAAACCACATATTACAACAGTTTTGAGAATTTTGAATCAATCATCCCATCGTAAAGAAAAGGGGTAAAGAAGAGAGAATAATATACCTAAAAGATAAGGTTTCGTCCCACCACCATCTCCTCCATGCCTTCGGAGAGAAGCTGTTGTCTGTTGTTTGGGCGGCTGCGTGCTCCTCCAACCCCTTTGATGTCTTTCATACCACAATAATTTCGAATCAACCAAACCATCGTAAAGAGAAGTAGTAAAGTATGAAGAATAATGTACCTGAAAGATCGGATTCGTGAGCGTGTCGTGCCACCACATCTCCTTCACCATTCTCGCCTCCAGATTCTGCTTCACCTTCATCAATGGAGAGAAGTCGTTGCTCTCTTTGGGTGGCTGCTTGACGCTCCTCCAACGGCGTTATGATATGTCTTCATAGATATGTTTCGTTTATATGTGTGTATAGAGAAGAAATGTTGTCTAAACCCTAGTTACAGATGTCACAACGTCTGTGGACAACCATATTTTTACTCTTATCTTATCTTAATTACACTCTCTAGATTGCAACAAGCTAACTAGTAACTAGTGCTAGATTTATTACTTAATCAAACTATTATTTTATTTTTATTTTCAAAATTTTAAGTTTTTATTTCATTGGGGGTTTTTTTTTTTCTTTTTGTCTTTTAGAACAAATATATTAAATTGAATTTTAATAATTTTCTTAAATTCTTTTATTTTTTATTACTCTTTTACTAAATTGTTAGGCGTGATATAGGTGGTGATAATGTATGTGATGAAAGTTTTAAAATATTATTAGTATTTGATATAATATTTTTAAAATATTAAATTATTTACATACAATATATAAGTGTATGTAAAAATATGTAAGCACACAATTTTATAATATTAAAATAAATAAAAAAATTACATTAATTTAAAATATTATTAATATTACTTTGCTTTAGGGTTCATATCGTTTTATCCTCTTATTAATTGGCGCATTTTTCTAATTTCTTTGCCATTTTCTTAGTGTCGTATGATTGATTTCATGCAACGATACACATACAATAATTAAATCTTATTTACAATGATAAAATTGCTGCAGACTGCAGTGATGGAAAATGTTAAAGATTTTTGTTTATTCGTTGAAAAAGAGATTATATTAACTTGAAATAGTGTGATTGCACAATTGATGAGCTAGTCATGGAGGCGGCTTAACAGCTATATATGTTACAGAAATATTTAAAAGCTTTATTCTATCTTTTATACAAAATTAATATATATTTTGATATGGATATTTGTATATTTTTTAGGACATATATTAAAAATTACATAATATAATGTCTTGGTAGAGTTAGAACTTTGTTTTAGATTAAAAAAATATTATATATGTTATCCTTTTATTAAATCATCAAACTTGGTTTAGGGTTCAAACATATCTTCTTATTCTCTCATTAACTGTCCTTTGCCTTGTCAATTTGGCGTCTATCCAATATTTCCTCTCTAAATTGGAGCCAACTATATGATGATGCGGAGGAAAATATATCTACACTCATAAATTATTCAACCCGATAGGAAATTTCCTATCATGATGCTCTACAGCCATTTTGGCTTTTTTGGCGAATTTGGAAGGACATAAACAACACAATCTTTAACAATTACAGAGAAAGTGCTTCTAAAACTGTTTTACAGACTCAAACTGAAACACATGAATAGATCAACATTAAGCTAAATAGAATGACTCCTTGATAACCAACTCTACAAACACAGCGATGGACAACTCCTCCCCAATCTTCGGTGGAATGCAACTTTGATGCAACTTTTGATATGATTAATTTTGCAACAGGCGTGGTTGGATAATTTGAAACCATAGCGGTTCACCCCTTGCTTGGGTTCAACAAATTTAGGCGGCCCGGCTCAAGTGGAGAGGGCAGAGGGGCAGTGGCTCAAGCGACCATCCACAATTTCAAAAGATATTTATGTTTAAGGGGCTAATTTAAAAAAAAAAATTAAAATAGTCCAAATTCTTAACATTTAAATGTATATTAGGGTCTATTTTGAAGAAATAATTTTTAAGAGGGTTCAAACAAATTTTTTAAAAGCATAGATAGGTTCAAAATATACTAAAAATTGTGTATATACCTTAACGAGTTCAAACAAATTTTTTGCCCTAGGGCTATAAATAGTATTGAGCCGGGGCTGAATTTAGGATTTCCTAAAACTCCAGTTGAAGCAGAGACAAAAGCTTCGCTTATCGGTTTGCAACAATCATACATTAGAGGTTACACAATTACCATTTTCGAAGGAGACTAGACTGCGTGAATCTCATCAAAATTGTCAACGGTATTTAGAAAAATAGAGCTTTAACAAACCTGATTCAAACCATATAATACTGAACTTCAAAATTTAATTCAATTTCTTTTCTTTTTACAAGAGAGAATGTAATATTACTACGCATAGCTTAGCAAAATTTATTTATCTTAATAACATTTTCTACTCTGATTCTGTAACTCAGCCGGCGGCTTCGAGACTCTGTATGTATTGACAATTCTTAAAAGGAATAAAGTCCTTATCTTGTGGAAAAAAAAAATCTCTCATTAACTGGCCGTCTTCGATTTCAAAATTACGCCATCCTTTCGTATGATTGACTTCATGCAAAGAAGAAAAAAAAAAAAGTTTTTCTATTTGCCGTATACATAGTTTTCAAAATATATTAAACAAATAGTCTTGATGCTATAAATCTCTCATTGTTCTAACACAGCTCTCATGATTTTTATGAAAGAGTCCTACGATCACTCTCAATTTAACAAATCATGATTTTAAGTTTACGTGCTTGGATCCACTTTCACTTCTACCATATCTTTTGCAAGAGTACGTAACGTATTAAATATGTTTTTTAGGTGTTTCATTAACAATAATAACATTTTAACTATATTAGAAGAAAAAAAATCCTGTAAGTATATATATAACCTAAAATCCTCGACGACATTCATAAACGCAATCATTTAATTTCTTTACTTCAACGTTCAATCCCTAAAAATGAAATATCCAAGTATTTTATTGGTTCTTTTTTCATTTTTCGTCGTCTTCACAAGGGAATCAAACTCATCGGAGACTTTCACTCAATGTATAACCTCAAATTCCGATCCCAAACATCCCATCTCTCCCGCCGTGTTTTTCGCCGAAAACCCCTCCTACTCCTCCGTATTAGAAGCCAACATACGCAACCTCCGCTTCAACACCTCCGACACTCCAAAACCCTTCCTCATAATCGCCGCAAAACATGAATCCCACGTCCAAGCCGGGGTTACTTGCGATCAACGCCACAACCTTCAGATGAAAATCAGAAGCGGCGGTCACGACTACGACGGCTTGTCATATGTTACGTACTCTGGCGAACCATTCTTCGTCCTCGACATGTTCAATCTCCGGTCAGTTGACGTCGACGTGGCGAGTAAAACAGCGTGGGTCCAAACCGGTGCCGTCCTCGGAGAGGTTTATTACCATATATGGGAGAAGAGCAACACTCTAGCTTATCCCGCTGGGATTTGTCCCACGGTTGGTGTCGGTGGCCATATTAGCGGTGGAGGTTATAGTAATATGATGAGAAAACACGGTCTCACAGTAGATAATACCATCGATGCAAGAATGGTCGATGTCAATGGTATAATCAATTATAATAATCTAATTTCATTATTTTATATGCTCATTAAATTTATTAGTATAATTTTAGTTTAGTTTTTTTCCGGCAAATAATTTCATTAATTGATATCAGATCGAAAATTTAAAGTCAGTACTATACAAATACATTCATACAGAACATTTGAAATTAAACAAATTATATGCTTCATGTAATGAGTTTTTGATATATCAGCTTACTCTAGATATAGCTATATTGTTATTACTTTTATATACCTGAATATTAAGATAATAATTTATTTCTCATTCCGCTGTACATTTGAAAATTTCAGGAAAATTTTTGGATAGAAAATTAATGGGAGAAGATCACTTTTGGGCAATAAACGAAGGAGGAGGTAGCTTCGGCGTCGTTTTAGCGTACAAAATAAACATCATCGAAGTCCCTGAAAATGTCACCGTTTTTAGTATCTCCCGGACGTTAGAGCAAAACGCGACCAAAATCGTTCACCGGTGGCAGCAAGTCGCACCAGAGCTTACCGACGAGCTTTTTCTAAGACTAATCATCGACGTCGTAAATGGAACCGTTTCAACACAAAAGACAGTCAGGGCAACATTCAAAGCTATGTTTCTTGGAAACACAACAACGCTTCTGTCGATATTAAACCGGAGATCCCCAGAATTAGGTCTAATCCGGTCTGACGGCACCGAAACAAGCTGGATCCAATCTGTGCTATTCTGGGCAGATATGCAAATGGGTTCTTCTGAGAAACTTCTACTCCAGAGGAACCAAACCGTGACCTACCTAAAGAGGAAATCAGATTACGTACGTGAACCGATTTCAAGAACCGGTTTAGAATCAATTTGGAGAAAAATCCCAACTATGACTTTCACTCCATACGGTGGCGTGATGGACAAGATTCCTTCGACGGCGACACCGTTTCCACATAGAGCCGGGAACCTCTGGAAAATTCAGTACGGTTCGGATTGGAGTGAAGGTAGACTAACCAACCGGTACATGGATTTGACGAGGGAGTTGTACCAATTCATGACACCGTTTGTATCCAAGAATCCGAGACAGACGTTTCCTAATTATCGTGATCTTGATTTGGGGATTAATTCACACAATGGGAAAATAATGAGCTATGTTGAAGGTAAACGTTACGGTAAGAATTGTTTCGCAGGTAATTTTGAGAGGTTGGTGAAGAGTAAGACTCGAGTTGATAGTGGTAATTTCTTTAGGAATGAACAGAGTATTCCTGTGTTACCATAATTTTTTTGATCATTGGTTAGTGAAAATTTGTTGTTGTATAATGATTATATGTTGTAAGTCTATTAAATAAAGTTTGATATTACTATTTAGAACTCGTACTAGATGATAGTCCTGTTACATAACGAGGATTTTTTCTCACGTATTGTTAAGTTTTATATGAAAAAATATGTTATAATGTAGAAACGGATATTCACATTTATGTACTATTTTGTTGTTAAATATAAAGTGTGGTTATTATTTTTAGTATAGTATGCAATGTTATACACTTATTTTTACAGCAATAAGATTGAGTATTTGTATTGAACGTTTAAAATATATACATTGAATATAGATTTTAGATTTTAGATTAAAAGATGTCTTGTTTTTCAATATAATATTATATTAAATTATGTTTAACATTTTGTAGGATATACATATCTACTAGATTTAGTAGCTGCTCTACGTGGAGCTGGTGCTAGTCCCAATTGATACTAGTGAATCAGCCAACGGAAGACCGTGAAGTAGACGAAGAAGAACTTAGTAATTGGACCGGTCCAGGAATCGGACCAATGAAGCCGGTATGAAAGAAATAATTGTAATTGAAGATTATAATGTGATATGCATTTGAATGTATTAAATTTTTGTAATTTGTAACTCATCTTATCAACATGTTCTTTTAATTGCATTTACTGCTGAAAATGCTTCTTGATCGATCTTGTTTTAATTTGTGCTCATTCGTCATTGATAAAGTTATTGTCTTTCAATATGTAGGACTAAAAATATCTTTGCTGCTGCGTACGCTTGTCACCGTAACAATGACACATGGAACATGAGCAAAACCACATTTCTTCTCATGATTACTACCTATGACAGTTTTTCAAAATTGAGAATATTCTAAACTTTTGGCTTAAATGATGCGTTCTTTGTAAAACAGTTTTTTTGTTGAATATATATTTTTACATTAATAAAAAATGAGATTATTAGGCTGGTATAGGTGGTGATAAGTGAAGAAAGTTTTGCACCAAAAAAAAAGTGAAGAAAGTTAAAAAATAATTTTAGTTTGATATAGTAATGGTTTAAATATTAAAATTTCAAATACATTGAGTATATAAATATAATTTAAGAACACCATTTTAAATTATTAAAATACTAGGTTTTCACCCGCGGTACACCGCGGGACTAAATTATAAATTATTGTATTTTAAATAATAATTTTTAGTTTATTTAGTATTCAAATTCCCAATTAATTAATTTTTATCAAATTAATTTATAATTTTGTTTAGAATATTTTTTCTTCTTCGTACGTATACAGTTTATAACCTAATTACATTAAATTTATTATTAAATAGAATATAAAATTTTCAAACACTTAGTTTTGTTTTCTATAATTAAACAGAGGTATATGCATATATGGTATGTTAGTGTATATTTTTATGTGTATATATATTTTTTTTTTGGAATATTAAGAATGTATTGTAGTATGTGTAATATTTTGTAGTTCATATATTAAATAATTTATAAGTTAATTTTTTAAACTATGACTACAAATCTATAGTATATAAAATAAACTAATAGTTTTAGTGTTGGTTCTATAATCCAAACCCCCCATGCTAGGTGGATCACGCAACATATTCAAAGATTTTTAATCCTCAAAAACTTATCATATGAAACCCATGAAAGTAAAATATAGTATGTGAGGCTAAAAGTCAATTTTTATCAAATCAGTTTTTCAAATTTTTAAAGAACAATAGCTCTTCACTCACCTCTTTATAAAATAAGGAAATAAAATCTGTATACATTTACAATTATATACATTTACAATTATGTTTGTTACCTTTTAAAACACTTAGTTTTTATAAAAGAATAGAATATAAGTAGAGTTAATTTGTTTATTAAATTAATTATTTAATGCCAATGACATGCCTGTAAATAAGTGTCAATTTCAGGATTTATTTTATAAATGTCTCCAAAAATGTATATATAGATACAAACATAAATTAAAATAGAGAATTTGTTATAAATACTTTTTCTGGATAACTTTTTCAAAAATATCCGTTTGTTTTGAACATTTTTATTTTTACCCTTTTTTACACAATTACAATATGTTAAATTAATTTTTAGAATATTTTTTAGGTTTGGGTTCTCTATTTTACATTTAGAATATAGTTTTGAGGAGTAAGATTTAATATTTGGAGTTTAGGGCTTAGAATTTAATTCTTTTATACATAAAAAATGGGTATTTTTGAAAATGGATAATATAAAAAGATATTTTTAAAAAGTGACAGAAAAATGAGTATTTTTGAAAATCTCGGGTACATTTACGTTGATTTAAAGTTTAAATGTATCATTTTATCCTTTCATCAATTGGCATCTTCTTCTATTTCAAAATTATTTACCATCCTCCTACTATGATGATTTCAGGCAATCGATACACATGCACATACAATGAATATTTCTACAATGACAAAATTGCTGCAAATCACATTCTATGAAATCTTTTTGATCTTACTCTCTAACAATCACAATAATGGAAAGATAGCTGAAAATGTTGCAGAAATATAAAAGCTTGCACTCTTGGTTTTAAATTAGTAATGTACTCTAAAGAAACAAGAGAGTTGACTTTTCTTGGCCATAGGAAGTCAACCATTTATGTCACAACTCACAACCTAAACCACGCAAATCGGATTAAGTTCCCAAAAAAAAGTGAACACACGGCCATAATAACCTCCCCATTTGAACAACTTCACAATCCTAGAAAAAGCAACAACTTCACTAATCAGTTTCCTCCGTATTTATAGACCAATTGATCAAATCTCAAAATCATTCAAATATTTCCTGAAAAACAAAACCAAGAATCATTCAAAACAAACATCCTCCAAAATGACCAAACAATCACCAGTCTCACTTTCAGCATCAATCTTTCTCATAGTTTCTCTCTTTACTGCAACAACTGCACTCAATCCTGCGCCAGAAGACCCAATTTTCGAATTGTACATGCACGATATACTTGGCGGAAGCAGTCCTACAGCAAGACCCATTACTGGTTTGCTTGGAAACATCTACAACGGTCAAGTACCATTTGCTAAGCCTATCGGTTTCGTTCCACCCGAAAACAGTGTAGCCATACCTAATGCAAACGGCGCTTTGCCAACGGTTAACGGTATTAACGGTATTCCGTTAGGTACCGGTTTGTCTGGAACAGCGTTTTCTGGTCAGAATCTGAACGGGATTCAGACACAGTTGGGTCCTGATGGTTTGAGTCTTGGGTTCGGAACGATCACGGTGATTGACGACATAATCACATCCGGTCCTGACTTGGGGTCACAGCCACTTGGTAAGGCTCAAGGGGTTTACGTTGCCAGCTCGGCCGATGGAAGTACACAGATGATGGCTTTCACAGTTATGCTTGAAGGTGGAGAGTACAATGATAATCTCAATTTCTATGGGATTTATAGGATTGGAAGCACCATGTCACATCTGTCTGTGACTGGAGGAACCGGTAGGTTTAAGAACGCTTGCGGGTTCGCAGAGGTTAGGCCGTTGATTCCTGCAGGGCAACACTTTGTTGATGGAGCAGAGATGCTGTTGAGGATCATTGTCCATCTAAAATACTGAGAATTGTTTTAAAACTTGTGTATGAATGAATGAATGAATGTATGTGAAATGTTTGATGACATTCGTAAATTAAGAATGTTTCCTTCTTGTGCTTATTCCAAACAACTATTGTTACAAGGGTCTGGTTTCGTTTATTGCTCTCCAGTTTTGATTCCGACAAAAGAAGTGCGAATATGAATATTGTCGGAACAAACGCAGCTCAGAACACTCCAAAGAATGTGGCTGCAGCAAAGACTAAGAAGAGAGCCCCACCCACATAGCCCACCTGCATCAGAAGAGCCACCAATATTTCATCAGTTTATGAGCAATTCTGTTTCTGTGAGTAGACATGTGTAAGAATTTGCTCGTACCAGTTTCTCAGAGATATAGTTGGCAAGGAACGCGCCGCCTATGATTGCAAGCAATGTTGCCACTAAGTGTCCAGCAATAGCTCCGCTCGCAACTCCCCATGGAGACTGTGTAACATATAATTAAAAAAGAGAGAAGTTAGGTTTAGGGTTTAGTGAACTAAACCTTGTGGTGTTTGTGGGATGGTACAAATCAAACCTGTGCAGCACCAAGCGCAACAGTTGCAAGCATTGACCGATCTCCCCATTCCTGATTAGATCAAACAATCAATCAACATTTATCATAATGTAGATGGTTCAATTAAAGGTTCTTGACAAATGCAAACGAGTTCTTCTTTCTTACTGCAAAGAACACGAGGCTGAATGATTTCCACAGGATCTCAAGTGGGTTTGTGAGCTTCTTGGACGCCTTCTCTTTAACGAGTTCCTCAGCTTCAGAATATTCACCAAGTTCGATACCGGTTTCCTCACCATTCTTGAATTCCGCTGGTGGAAGATCCCATGCATCCTTAATAGATTTCAATCCAAAGAACATGAGAAGCGCAATAGCAGCATATTCTCCTATTGGTAGTGCTGTTCAAGGATAGAGAAACATCTCATCATATATTTTATCACAAAAATGGTTTGTTTGTATCAGCAAAGTGACAGCTTCAAGATACAGAAGCCTTGTGTAACTTACTTGTCTGAAACTGAGCAGGCACAGATTTAAAGATCTTGCCAATAACAACCGATAAGATAGTCATCAAAGATAAAGCTCCCATTGAACCTAAAAGGACCTTGTCAAGAAATTCAAGGTCAATAACATCAGCATTCACACCGAATAAATTAGAACAAAAGGATCAAAGAGAGTGAGAGAGATATATCAGTAGAAAACGTACCAGTGTTTTCTCATACTGCATGGCCAACAAAGCCGCAATAAAAAATGTCTGGCCAACCAAAAACGACATTGATGAGCATCCATAGAAGCAATAAGGAAAGTAATATAAAGGCGAAGTGACTCAAAATAGCAGACACAGAGAGATATATACCTTGTCTCCAATCTCGGAAACAAATATCAGTGAGAAGGCTGCTGTAAAGCCTGACTTTGCTACTGCTGCTAGAACTGAGGATGGTCCTCCTTTCACAAAAGTGATTAGAGAAAATACCAAACCGCAACTTAGTAGTACAAGTGCTATTGACAAAGAGTAAGGGAATGGCCCCTGAGGTTTTAAGCTGCACGATACAATGAAGATACAAAAATCACATATGCATTTCAATAGAGAAGTAGAACCACATAAGCTTCAATTAAGCCTATTACACAAACAAACTTAGTATTCCACAATTCACAGAGACTAGAGGCAAATCTTCTATTAAGACAGAGATTGCTTTTTTACAAACACATATAAACACCAATAGCACAATATTCCCAACTTAGTTTGCTGTCACTCCAAGAAATCCTAAAAGATACATTCATACATATAATCACCTGATCTATATTAAGTTCCTAGTCTCTTATGTCCCTAAAACGTTTCTTGCTGATGCAGCAAACAAGTAAAAGAGATGATAAAATTAAGTTCTAAACACACAATACCAACAAAAGTTGACAAACTTATACATCCAATACCACACCAATACGGATCCATCTCGATACTTTTCACACTTGGAACACAATTTCATCTATACTCATTAACTGAAAAAATATATGAGCTAGTTACCTTTCTGATGAACTGGCAGGAGATTGATCAAGAGAACTACTTTGAGATCCATCCTCCTCACCACCACTATAGCTGCCGGATCCAACTCCAGCATTTGATGCACCAACTCTAAATTTTCCCCAAAGTAAATCAAACTTTGGTCTCCGTCTACATCTCACTACAAAACTAGTTAGTACAAGTAATAAGGAATCTTTAACTAAGCTAATCTCTACATATGAATACAAAGAAGCATAAGTTTCTCTGGTGAATCCATGGAATAAAAAAAAAAAATCGAAACTTGGCTAGCAAAGTCGTGGACTTTCAAATTCATTCATAGGAGGAGGAGTAACTTACAAGGAAGAAACGTGGGTTTAATTGAAAGCTTCGGACAAGGCAACGATTCAGACACAGAGAGGAATGGGAGTTTTCTTATTGAAGATACCGCTATAGCTGCTGCGGAGTTAGCATTCTTGCTCAAGCTTGTGACCTTCATGATCTTTTTAGTCTGAATCCACGGAAGCAGAGGAGTTTAGTGAATCATTTCTTAAGCTAAATTTGTTGAAAAACAAGAAACCCAGAAAAAAATATTGAGACTTTTGTCCGAATTTTTACTCGGAAATCGAAGCAAAGAAGACTGGTTTTTGGTGATGGAGATAGATAGGATTGGAATTTGAGTTTTGTCTGTGCGGTTGGGGTTTGACTCTAGATGTGCCACGTGTATTGNTTGTTGAAAAACAAGAAACCCAGAAAGAAAGATTGAGACTGTTGTCCGAATTTTTACTCGGAAATCGAAGCAGAGAAGAATGGTTTATTGGTGATGGAGATAGTCAGATAGGATTGGAATTTGAGTTCTTTGTCTGTGCGGTTGGGGTTTGACTCTAGTAGATGTGCCACGTGTGTTGTTAGCGGATAGTTAAACGACACCGTTTTTGTTTATAGAAGTTGAGAAAGTGAGAACTGAGAAGTATGTACACCGTTTTTGTTTTCTCGATAATACAGTAGTATAGTTGAATTGCTTACTTATTCTTTACCGTTTTATTTATAGAAATTGAATTGCGATACGTTTTTTTTTTTGTCGGCAAACTTTCACTAATTAAGCCCAAGATGGGTAACATGAAAGATAAATACAAGTAGAAAACAGAGCCCAAAAGTCCGAAAAGTCCTAATTACGATACGTTTATCGTCTATAGATTCCAAAGAACTTAAATATAAGGATTTTGTGCAAAAATACCTTTTAAATATATTTTTTTTCAACTTATTTTTCTATATCAAATCAATACAAGTTAATTCCGCAATCTTAAAAGTTACGAGTAATATAATATTTAGATGTGTGTAAATTTTGCAAACTGTATAAGGTTTGTATATAAAAAATAAATAATATGTAATATAACTCTTAAATGTATTTTCTAAATGTTTTGATGATCACATACATTAGATTTTTAAAATTCTAAATATAGATTTGGACTACTCGTCATAAGCGATTCAGTTTAATAAATTATCTGTTAATATTTTACAAACTTGATGATAAAAAAGACAGATTCTATTGCATATTATTTTTTATTTCATATGATTAATTTAAATTTTCAAAGATAAAAGATAAATCTGTAAAAATTGGCCACTTTGAGCAAATCCCTTTTTTAAAACCTTTTAAAGGACTATTCTTAATAGTTTGTCGCTAATAGTAACGATGTTTTCTTAGGAAGATAACTTAAAAAGCTGATATGTTTAGTTTTAGTAATACTTTAAAACAAGGTATGAGAAGATTCGAGTCTGCACCAGAATTAGGACGGATAGAGAATTAACCTCCCAATTAGAAGAACATAAAATAGATAAAAATCATAAAATGGCGAATCACTTGAGAAAAATATTACTCAGGTCAACAAAGAATTAGCTAATCTGAGTTAACCAACCTTTGATAAAATTTAACAATAATGATAAAATTAAAATAAAGATATTCGTTAAATAAGTTGAAATTTATATATGAACCAATGTACTATTTTTATTACCCAAGGACCAAAGCTTTAGATTGAAAAAATATTAGATTTTATTTGCATTTTTGCAAGAATTTCAATGAAAGAATAATCAAGAAGTTTTTCTTTTTGTGAACAATAGAACATAATTTCTCAAAGAGTTTATATTCGTTACAATATTACATATATTATTTTGTTTATTATACGTCTTATTAGACTAATGATGTTCATGAGGATTTTTACGTCCCATATTACACACTCATATAAAAAAAATTAAGCATCAACTTTATATTATTTTTACAAGACTTTGTAAAAACATTATTCTGTCTTAAGTAATTATTTTTTCTTATATGGATGATCATGATAAAATTTGTGTACATATTTTGTATGTTTAGTAATGACAGTTACTCTTTAAATTTTATTTATAATATTAAGTAGATTTGTGATAGGCGTTAAATTAAGGATGAGGAGAAAAACTTTCAGAGCATATATTATTATATTACCTACCTAAATAGTCATAATATATTTTTTTTTTAGCTTTGTGTGACATTTGACTCTTAAGACATACATTTTAGATGCAGCCACAATAATTAAAAGATAGTAAGTTTATATTGTAAAGATATTTAAGTGTTTATTATGCATTTTCTCTCTAATTTAGTTGCCATGGTTTAGTGGTGAAACTTTGAATTCAGATTTGATATTAGAATGCAAAAAGATGAGATCCGAAAAACATATTTGTTGATTAAAAAAACTATATAATTTTATAAAAACCATTGTGGTTTGATTAAATTAAATATTAATTATGTTAATTATGCTTAGAAATCAATTTTTTTTAGATCAATGTACACTTTTTAATTACTTCTACTCATGAATATAATATATAAGGCTACTATTTTATTTTTCCAAGTTGGACAATGATATTTCCGTTCATAAACTAAGATTTGTCGATATTTACAACATTGTGTAGATTGATGAAAATTAATTTTATATGAAAAGTGAAAATTATTATCTACTTATGAGAAACTTACATCATATGCTGTAGGTGAAAGTATGAATTTCAATGAAAAATTAAATATTTGTTTATTGGTAATGTAACTAAACTTTAATGAAGAACAAATCTCATAACCTAAAACTTTGAATACTTTTGAACCAGCAGTCCCCCTATAATATAGCGTATCAATTAGGTTTCCTATATAAAAGAACAACTTTGACAAGCTTTAATATATATATATATATATCTTGGTGAATTATATTGGCTAATAACTATAATTCATACTAAATATATTTTAGCAAATCCTCTGATATGATTATTAGGTTTTGATATGTTATTAGAATTATGGTGTCATTCCTTTTTAATTAGATTTAAGGTTTTATATAGTTTTCATTTAATAGGAGAGATAGGTCGGTTTGTAAGGTTCTATATAAGAACCCTCTTATACTAATGAGAATTCCAAGCTTCCAACAATTAACCTAATTCTCAAGGAGAGAATTGGGTTAAAGGGAATTTAACTCTTAAATCTAAGGCCAAGGTTTTGGCTCATAACAACTTGGTATAAGAGCAAAACGACTCAATGGGAGAGATTGGATCCATTCAAGCTCAACTCACAAAACTGCTTGAAGCGATGGAAGCAAAACTGTCTGAAGCGATGGAATCAATGAAAGCGGAGCTGAAAGCTGACATCAACAAGATCAACAGAAGTTGACTCCGATGAAGGCTAACACCGAGGATCTGCAAAAGGCAACATGCGGCTCTGGAATCCATTGTTGCAGCCCAGCAAGAGGAGAGAGAGCAAACTAAATCAAGGATAGAAGAACTTCGTGAGGAACTTTGTGAAAACACACAAAAAACTCCAAGAGAGCTTTATGACGGAAAAAGGAGAATACACAAAAAAGTTTGAAGCTCTTTCGTTAGTTGTGGCTAAAGACGAGACTGATGAAGGAAAAGAAGAAGTCTCTATATCGAAGAGCAAACTAAACAAGGGAACATCTCAAGTCAACATAGGTTTGATAAGCGATCAGAGGGTTTCTTCAGGAGGGCCATGGACTAAACGCTCTGTGGGAAGAGAGCGTGGTCACCGCCTGGCTGACGGGGGAGGAGAGTGGCCAGTTCGACTAATTGGAGATGTCCAAGAAGAAGAAGAAACAACCAGTTACGTGACATGAGATATTAGAGTGCATAAAGGAATTGGTTGGAAGAGCTCTAGAGAAAGTGGAAGGGAAGAGGCTGATAGAATTATGGTGCCACCATCAAGGATGGAGTTTCCCCCTTACGATGGTACAACTAACGCAATTGAGTGGTTACAAAAGAGTCAAGATTATTTCAAAGATCAAGGTATCTTCAATGACGATGCAAGAGTTCGCCAAGCAACCTTTGTCTTGACTGGTAAAGCGTATCACTGGCACAACAGTTTGAGAAGGTTAGTCATGCATAGGCTAGGCTGGGCTGAATTTAAAAGGATTTGTAAAAGTCTTTTTGGAAAGGCCGATGCTGTGAATCCAATTGGAGAGTTATGTAATCTATGACATACGGGAACAGTTGATGAGTATTGTAACTAATTTGAGGATTGTTTGGGAAGGCAAACGAGACTAACTGGAGACCAACAACTCTGGCAGTTTTGCGTTGGACTTACAGATAGTTTAAGGAAGGAAGTCGAGTATCTCCGTCCTGAGACCATTTTCTAAGCTCATAACACCCTCATCACCAATTTGAGTTATTTAAAAAGTGGCATAACTCATTTCTCCTCATAAATGACAATTTTTGTCTCCTCATTTCTCCTCATAAATGAAACCCAAAAGTGCTAATCTATATAATAATAACAATCAGAATAAATACCAACAACAGTTGCGATTTTTCGTCGTACCTTTTTGTAAAATAGATATTTTTTTTTTTGACAGAAAATTTTAACGGTTGCATCTCTCTAAAAAGTTGCGCCTGTTAAATGTGTCTATTACAAACAGTTGTGTCTATTCAAATGTTCACATCTTTATAAATTTATATATAAGTGATTTCTCATCATTGTACTCAAATTTTTTTATATATATTTTTGACATAAATTTTTTACAGTTGCGTCTCTCTCAAAAGTTGCGTCTGTTGAATATAGAGTTGTGTCTTTTACAAATAGTTGTATCTATTCAAATGTTCACATCTTTAGAAATCTATATATAAATAACTTCTCATCATTGTATTAAAAATTTCTTTATATTTGTATTAGTTAAAAGAGAATTTTATATTTTTGACAGAATTTTTTTACAGTTGCGTCTTTCTCAAAAGTTACATCTCTCTCAAAAGTTGCGTCTGTTGAATATAAAGTTGTGTCTTTTACAAACAGTTGTGTCTATTAAATGCTCACATCTTTAGAAATCTATATATAAATAATTTCTCATCATTGTATTCAATTGTTTTTTATATTTGTATTAGTTAAAAGAGAATTTGTTAGAAATGATGTTTCATCATTGTAAAAAATTTATTGCAGTTTGATATATTTTGTTAATCGTTGTAATATTTAATTATATCCAGTCTCTAGGTATACATCTTTATAAATTATCAATTTTAATATATTAAAAAAATATATTTTAGCTGTTTAATTGAACCATTACAATATTGGTATAATTAATATTTAAGATCACATTACTTGAATAAACTATTCATAAATTATTATTTCTTATTTTTAAATAAATAAAATATATTTAAATGAATTGTTGCAACCTTTTAATTACACCACGACAAATTTTGTTTATTTAATGAACCATTAAAACTTTTGATTTATCTTATGGACCGTTGCAATTTTTTTGGTAAATTTGATATTTATGGTTGTGTCTACAATACTAAAATATATTTAAATAATTTTTTGTTTTCGTTTAAGTAATCTTAAGATACTCTCTTTAACCATCTATTCATCGAGGGTTATCAGGTATGAATCCAAACCAAAATTATTGTTTTTAGCTGTAAAAAAATATGGTTCAAGTTGGTTTTTTTTTGTCACAAGTATATATCTACTCCATGCTTTTTGATTAGAAAACAAATTCTATTATAGAAAACAATATGGATTTCTATATTTCTATTTTTTTAAAAAAATATCTGATTATGAGGTAAAAATAATAATAAAATATTAAAATTTGTTCTATCATATTTTCTATTGTTGGGAATATTCAGTTTATTGGGAGATGAAAAATCGGTGATCTATATAAAAGTTGACGGTTGAGATGATTGTCCAATAAACTATCTTGACGACAAAGACTTATCTACAACTTTATATAGGTTAAAGGAATTTGTATATTTAGTTCTAGTCATAATACAATCAAATTGAAATCTTAACAACAAAATATACTGAATATGAAATATTTAAAAGTTTGAAAAGGTTTTGGATTCTGAGTGCCAAAAAAAAGAGAAGCATGTGAGAGCAATGAACCCGATCGTCCTTGGCCGACCATCTTCTTTAGACGCACACATTGTGATGCTACATCATACACCTAAATATTATTGTTATAAGTTTTAAGTATTATTATTCCCCTCTAATATTTATTATATTATTTATTTATGTGTGACTCGGGATAATTAACCAGCATCTTAGGCGTAGAAAAATAAGTAGTAAATACATTCAATATTGGATTAACTATATATATATATATATAATCTATTATAATTGCCAAAATGTTTAATGACTATAGGTTGTTTTATATAGAAACATGTTTCATCTATAAAACGATTGTTTTTTGTATTATATATTCATTAACAATACTGCCTTATGAAAATAGATATATTTTTTTTATATGAATATATAACTGAGTTTTGATTCAAGTAAATAAAATATGTGATAATTTTCTGTTTAGTTATATTCAAATTTGTGAGGATTGGTAATTTTCTTACTGATTGACTGAATAGTAATATTAATATTATTTTTTTCTGAAGTAAAAATTGATTTTGGAAATAGAAATATGTTTGAGTTATGCTAAAAAATATAAAAATAATTAATTTAAATGAATTTAAACAAAGAATTATGTCATATTAAGAATTGTCCTCAATTAATATTTTTAATATTTGTAATTTATTATATGATTATTTAAAAAATTTATAGTGTCTTATACAATGTATTCATAATTTTATCATTTAAAACAAAACAAAAAGAAATAAATTGAAAATTATAATAATTTACATATGATATTTGACAACAAGAGAACAAGTTGTAATGGTTCATAAAATATACAAAAATATGATTATAAGGTTAAGAAGATAAAACACGACTGTAGATTGCATTTATTCATTTTTTCAGAAATTAAAAATATTTACAAAATGACACAGATAAAAGGTTACATTGAAAATGAAGTGACCTTAGTGCAGTGGCAGGAGGTAAGTCCATTTGTAGAAGGCACCATCATGCCAGGGATCGAGTCCCACTTCCTACGAATGTAGGAATTTGGCTAATGGGTCGGCCAGTTGTGGCCCAATGGTTGACAAAAAAAAAAAGAGGTTATATTGAAAAGATGTGAACGAAAGGTTACGAATAAAAGCGAACGAAATAACACGACTGCAATATAATCTCATGGCAGTTAATCGTAAAAGTTTGTTTAATTTGATTTGTGTACTGTGTAGCATTGATAATTATTTATTTAATCATATGTGAAAGTAAGATTATTTTTTAAAGTATATTTTTCAAATAAAATTTAAATAATTTTTCAAAAAATTGTATGTTAATTTTATTAAATAGTTTAAAAATCTTAATAGTTTAATAAATAAATTTAATTAAAGAATTTTTGTAATAAATATTTTACTAAAATGAGTTCCCCGCGATATCGCGGGGCTCCATACCTAGTATTTGTTAAAAATAAAGAAAACAAAAATTTGCCATTTGCTTTCTTTTTTACTATTTCTTTTAGTTCAAGTATTACAGAGATGGAGACTCTGATGACACAATTCACTAACAAAACCTTCCCGATTAATTAACCCATATAACAAAAATGTTGTAGCCGTACAATGTAATCTAAAGAATCTAACACCTATATAAACCACAAAAGTAAGGCAACCAATAAAGCTATAGAGACAGTACTCTTGTTTATTATTACATAAGCTCCAGATTCATCGGTGTTAGTCGTAGTGGTTCCCTCTGGATTAAGTCCACCGCCACCTATTCCAAACGGTGATGTCGTGGTGCCAGACGGTGGCCTCAGTGTCGTCATTGGACTATTTCCGGTGGTTGTTTTAGGTGTTCCTCCCACCGTGGTAGTCGAAGCTGACCCTCCAGCGTTACTGCCATGACCAAACCAAAAAAGTTTCACTGAAATAGTTTAGAATATAATTGTCTTGTTCAGTTAATTAAGAAATAAATGCATTACTATTCACAGTCCAAATTATAAAACGATGATATGAGTACTGATAAGTGTTTATAGCTTAATTATAATAACGAAGGTAATAATCTTTTACTTACGATAAAAAACTCTTTTGTTTTTTTTTTTAACAAAAACGATATACAACATTTGAAATAAATCTATAAAGTAATGTTTTGGGAAAAAGGATTAAAAACATACTATTTATTTTCCTGAGAATTGAGAATCTTTTAAAAATAAGTAAATGCAACAACTTCAACTTGTATAAACTTGTTCTTCACGAAATCTCTAAAGTAGAAACACTGCAACACGCTTTTTTTCTTTTTCTTTTCCCTTTTTTTTTTTTATTTCTTTTCCCTTAGTTATTAGAAACTTGTACCATTCTGACCAAACGAACATAAACAGAATATAGAACTAAAGAAAAAGCAAACAGGGATCTCTACCGTTGATTGATCTACTCATAAAGTTCAACGGTCCAGAAACATGGAATGGGATATGCATTAAAAAGTCATGCAAATTAGTACGTACGACGCATGAATAGCATCACGATCTCAGTCAAATGAATGAAAAAATCGTGAGGTGGAGTTACCTTTTTAAAAAAAACAGAAGACGATAAAATTATCAGCCAAAATTTTAGTGAAATATATCCAAATCGGTTTAAAATCATGTGTATTAGAGGAAAAAATTTAAAACTATTATTGCTTACGAGTATGTAATATGCAAAATAAACACATCGGATTAAAATTACGTACCGCACAGAATTTGGATATACGCATGATCCATAACCTACACCACAATAGTAAACCAAGTCAGAGCGAGTTGAAAACCCACAAAAGAAAATCATATACACAAATTTTTTATTGTTACTAAACCAACCTGAAAATGTATGCAACATGAATAATGCAAAAAATTCAAAAAAAAAAAAAACTGTCGAAGGAAAAATACCATAAACTATAATAACACTTTTACTGAGCTAAGCCTTTGTGAAATACATACTAGGATCGGTTTTGGCGATTGTGGATGTGCCAGCGAAGTTGCATGAGCCAGGAGCCATGGCTGCACGCTGAAAGTAGCTGTTGAAAGCGTAAGATGCGTGAGCCTGAACGGTGTTCGGGAGGAAACAGAGACCATTGGGTTGGATTGGAGCGCAGTCAGCTCCAGCAGCGCATGCATAGTCTAAAGCCGCCTGAAGCGCCTGGCTTGTAACATCGAACCGAGCAACGCACCACATGGCAGCGGATGAACGTAAGAGAAGAAGGAGGAGGAAGGAGAGAGTTTGGAGATAGAGAGCCATTGGGAAGTGGTAAGAGAGAATGAAAAGAAAGGAGTGAGAGTGAAGAGTTTGAGTGTGGAGCCTTACCACTCACTCTCTTTTGCTTTTGCTTTGTTTTTTTTTTCTTTTCTTTTTAATTTACATTTTTTTGTGTTTCTGTCTTTTTTTTTTTTTTGTTTTTTTTTTGCTTATGTTGAAATTGAGCTTTCCGTGTTGATTTTTAAATATAAAGATTAAATAAAAGTTATTAGGATAATTGTAATCGAAATATACATATGAAACCTATCAATTGAAATATTAGAATAAAAGCATGCCATATGTGGAATTGAAAGCAGAGTTTCCAAATTCAGATCCGTTGATAAAAAATGTAATAATAACGTTTAGGTATATTCTGTAATTTGAAATTTTAATTTATAAGATATATGTTTAAAAAATATATTAAATTTTGGCTAGTTTTTTATAGAGCGAGACTCCTATCCATGGTTATCATGAATTTTGGAAAGATTAGAAAACTCAGCTTATTGTTATATATACAAGAGAATATGTACTAGATAGCAAAAAAATATAACATAATTAAGAAAATACCACAATTGTACAGTGCTTGTTAGAGGATATTCTCTCTCTTCAAATACAATTACACTTATACTCATTTCAAATATTACATGTTAATTTTTTAAATATCATGTTGTTCTTTTTTTTTTCCACATAAATAACAAACTCTCTCTCCCCTCATACACTCTCTCTCTTTTTCAGTTCTCTCTATTACTCTTTCTCTAATCTCTTCCCTCATGTTCACTCACGTTGAAACATTTGTCATTTTTTTTTCTTTATTTCTCTCTCTCTTCTCTCATATCTACTTACATTAGAACTCTGCTATTATGTTTTGGAACATGCTATTTCTTCAAATTACATGCAATATTAGTTACTTTCTCTTTGTAACATGTTATTTTTTATATAACACGCTATTTTAATATATTGAACGTTATTTAGTTGAATATAATATATGAAATATAATAATCTCATGCATCATTCATTCTTTCTAATCTAACATTAAAATACAATAGGATAATTATGTCTTTTCACTCCATAATAAACGTGTGCCCAATGATATTTTCCTATAAAAAAATATTGTTGTGGTATTTTCTTTATTTCTTTCCACAATTATGGTATTTGCTAATATTACCCTATATACAACAGTCCGTATTAACCGCTCCTTCAGTTTCTTGAAACCTTTTTCACACTTGTCTACGTACATAGTTAAATGAACTATCATTTTTTTGCTATTAATTGTGTTAAGAGGTGTTAGCCAAATTTGTAAATCCTGTTACAAATTTATATTTTATGGTAATAACTGGCTAGATAGAGCAAGAAATCAGTGATCATTGTTTTTCCATGGGTATGATGAATGCCTCTATTATTTTCTTCGATACTGCAAGACCAGAAACCGATATGGATCTGCCAAAAGATGCACTTTCTCTTCATGCATGATATTTCTTGGCTTCGAGAATAGGTTAAGTTATCATCTAAGACTACTGCACAAGATTATCTAAATAGTATTTAGTAAATACTCTTCGAAGACATCATTCATGAACTTCATGGATAGAGCTGAGGCTTTCATTAGATCCAAAGGCATGTCCACTGAATTGAAGTGCCTATAACCACTACAAGAAAACAGGCGTTTAGCGACTCCAATAATCGTCGCTAAATAGTCGCAAAAACCTACTTTGCGACTACTACGCGACTATTTCAGATGGTCGCTAAGAAATGGTCGCAAAATTTAGGTGTCTCAAAATAGTCGCAAATTTACAACGGAATTATGACTGCCGTTATATAGTTGCCAATAAGCGACTCTTTACAGACTCTTTATATTAGGAAGCTTCGGTCGTAAAGGTAGTTACAAGTCAGTCGCAAGTTAGTGATTAAATTGTGTGACCATTTTCAGACTCCTTGCTGTCGTCGTAAACTAGTCCTCGTTTATTAGTAACCATTTTGCCACTAATCTGATAATTTCATAGAAATAAATTTGGTCGCAATTTGGTGACATTTTAGCATATAATAAACATGTTTTATCTATCAAATTTGGAATGAATCACAATAAATTAAAATTGAAAACCAAATTACCACAAAAGATATCATAATCATTTATTAAACATAAAGATTAGCATAATCATTGTATTAACCAAAAAGATCATCCTAAAGCAAAAACAAGTAAAAAGTCTCAAACAAGCAATTCATGTTTTTTTAGAAAAGACAATGTTTAGAACTTGGAGTAAGTGGAGAAAGGGGATGTGGTGGCTGGTGTTGTGTCTAACTCGGTTGCTGGTGAGTACCTGACACGGTGGCTGGTGGTTTGATGTCTTATGGTGTGGAGTCTTTAGGTGCGGTTGCTGGTACAGTTGGTCGCAAGGAAGCCATAAAAGTTGTAAATCCTGGATCTTTATCTTTCATGTAGCTGACAAGGTTATCGGTCTTCATTTGAGATTCTTGATGCTCCTTATCACGTCGAGCATTCTCAGCATCTAGATGAGCTATCTTGCGGCAAAGTTGTTCTTGAAGCTCGAGAAGTGTTGGTGTTGATGGAGAAGATTCTGCATAGCTTTCTTTCCTTTTCCCTTTCCTAAGCGTCTCAACAAGAGATCCAAGGCCAAAAAGGTTTCCCTTCTCATCTGTTGAGTACACTAAAACAAAGAAAAACATCAAGGCTAGAAACAAGTCTTAAGAAATCAAAATGCTCAGCAAATAAAGAAACCATGCGGATTAAGAAAACTAAAATATGGATTAAGAAAGGAAAATACTCATTCTTTTCATCAAAATAAAGAAAGTTACCATTAAGAATAATCATACACACTTATCAAAATAAAGAAACTAAGGAGTTACCTTAAGAAAGATTTCATTCTTTTCATCAATGCTGAGAGTACGATGAGTTGAACGTTCAGAAGAATTCCCTGAATTTTCTGGACCATCATCGTCCACTTCACACAGTCTCTCCTCTAATGTTTTCTCATAAGTCTCAGCTACTTGTTTAGCTTTTTGATCAACAAACGATCCGTCAGCTCAAGTATGTGTCTTCATGAACACTTCACCAAATGATACCGGACGGCCCAATTCTTCTTCCTACAAAGAAATTGTGAAATGTTAAAATCATGGAAACAAGGTGTTTAGGGTGTTAAAATCATGGAAGCAAGCTGTTTAGGGTGTTAAAATCATGGAAGCAATGTTAAATTACCATTTCTTGATGAATTTGCACATATGATTTCTGACCGGCAAGGTGTTTGTGGACTCCAAGACCACCACGATCAGAGTTTCTGCACTGCGAGGCATTTGAGCTCCTCTCCATTACATCAGGTTCGTTCCAATGATCACACATCTCAGCCCACAGTTCTGCACTGGTGATCCAAACAGGTTGTTTACCACTGCTTTTAGCTTGACTAACAATGCCTTTCAATCGTTTCTTGGCTATCTTTAAGAACCCCTCTCTAACAAGCTCAGTAATCCCAGTATCCCTATGACAACCCGTCCCGCTGACCCCACTAGCTGCCCCAACGAACCGTCTGTGGACCCTGCTAGCCCCCTGCTAGCCGTCCCAACAGATCCCAAGCTGGCCCTGGAGGGCATCGATCCTAACCCCTCACTGTGGATATCCAAATCCACCAGTAGGATATTGGTGCACCAGGTGTTCCTCGAACCCTGGTCCCCACCCTTTAACAACCTTCCCACAGGACAAGCTGTCACCAATTGATCGATGCCCTGCAGGGCCAGCTTGGGGTCCGTTAGGACGATTTACGGAGGGTTAGTAGGGTCCACAGACGGTCCGCTGGAGCAGCTAGCGGTGGGCTAGTGGGGTCCGCAGGACGGGTTGTCATATAAAAATTGATTTTTATGTGAGAACCCGTCCCGCATACCCCACTAGCCCACCGCTAGCTGCCCCAACGGACCGTCCGTGGACCCCACTAGCCCA
>NC_025695.1:19195935-19275561 GCF_000633955.1 Camelina sativa | reverse complement strand
CCTGCAGGGCATCGATCCTAACCCATCATTGTGGATATCCAAATCCACCAGTAGGTTATTGGTGCGCCAGGCGTTCCTCGAACCCTGGTCCTCACCCTTTAACAACCTTCCCACAAGACAAGCTGTCACCAATTGATCGCGTATTAATAACGTACTGGTAGATTTGGATATCCACAATGATGGGTTAGGATCGATGCCCTGCAGGGCCAGCCTATGGGGGCAAGCTAGCAGTGAAGCTAGTGGGGTCCACGGACAGGTTGTCACAATCCCAATAGAACTTCCGCTACATATTACAATTGTGTTAAGTTAGTGATGATACTAAGTCAGTTATGAGAGATAATAAAACTTTGAAAGCTATAAGACATTACCGCAAATGTCCTGAAAATCTCTCTTGAATGGGGTTTAGGAGTAACCTTCCAGCTGTAGTAAGGACCATCAAATTTCCTTCTAAATATTCCAGCAATCACCCGAGAAATTTTTCCTTTGTGTCTGTTAAACCTGTCAGAAAACAAACACAATCAGTCTTAACCACAATCAGACTTAACCAAACAATCAAACACAACCTCTAACTTAATCAACAAAACAAGCAATCTCAACCTACCACTAAGCGGATGTAACTAAAAGACAACTAAACTAACAAAGTCGCAAAGTAAACTTAATCAAACAAAGCATAAATTCTCTAAACTTAATCAAACAAAAAAAGAGTATTAGTCTCAACCAAACAATCAAACACAATCAGTCTTAACCAAACAATCAAACACAACCTCTAACTAAATAAACAAAACAATCAATCTCAACCTACCACTAAGAGCAAAGAGAACAATCTCGATCTCAATCTCAAAACAAAACAAACAATCTCAATCTCAATCTCAAAACAAAACAAACAATCTCAATCTCAATCTTAACTTAATCAACAAAACAAACAATCTCAATCTCAAAACAAACAATCAATCTCAACCTACCAAACAATCAAATACAACCTCTAACATAATCAAACAAAACAGTCTTTCACTAAACTTAATCAAACAAAAACAGAGTCTTAACCTAACACTAAGAGCAAAGAGAAATTACCATAGAGTCTCAACGTCAGGGATGGGATCGACAGACAGAACTGGGAGATGTTATCGGCCTGGAAGAGCTAGCATAACATCTAACAAATCATGGTAGTCTTGTTCGGCTGGATTAGGATTCGGGTTTTCTTCTTCGGCAGGATTAGGATTAGGGTTTTCTTCTTCGTAATCTTTTTCCATGTTTAGGTCTGGTTGTTCTTCTATGAGTGGAGGAACAGGAGGCGGTGGTTGAGGAGCAAGAAGCGGTAGTTGAGAACCAACCCGCGATGGTTGAGAAGCAACCCACAGTGGTGGAGAAGTAACCCGCAGTGGTGGAGCAGGAGGCGATTGTTGTGTCCTCGGCGGAAACTGGGACGACATAGTTCTATTTGAATTAGTCACGGACTGAGAGGCTGATGTATTCGAGGAGTGAGACGACGTTCCGACACCACTTTGACCTCCGCGTGAAGTCGCACAATTGGAGGCCCGATTAAGTGCGGCAGAACTGGGTTCCCTTGTACTCGCACCATTGTAAACCCTAACACCTCCAGCGGATCTGCCTCCGTGACCCCTAACACCTCCAGCGGATTTGCCTCCGCGACTCCTACCAGCCATTAGAGAGAGTTGAGAAAGAGGAGAGATTTGATCGATTTGAGAGGACAAGAGGAGAGATTCGAGAGGAGAAAGAAGAGAGATTTGAGAGGTTCTCGACACTTAGTCAAAAAAACAGAAAGAGATAAAAAAACCCTAAATAGATTCTTTGTCTAGTAATTAACGAAACGGAGTCGCAAAGTAATCGCAAAAGAGGCACATACTAAAAGAAAAGGGGGAATATTACGCGCCTAAACCTTGGCAAAAAATAATTAAAATTAGACAACTATCAAATAGAGTAACACAAAAGTAGTTGCACAGTAGTCGCAAATTGCAAGAGTCTCAAAATTAGTAACAAGTCAGTCGCAAATTGTTACCCTATTGTGACTCTCTGACTTTCGTCACAATACAAATTTTTGGAATGTAACATTTTTGACCAGTTCTATTGATATCAATCAACAATATGGACTCATGATTGTCTTATAGAGTATATGAAATAGTTTATGACCTTTAAATATTATTTTCATATCTTTGTTTTGCAATTTTCATAAAATTACAAACCTTCTTATGAAACAACATGTAACTCTTTACAATGATTTAGATATTATGAAATTTTTGTGTCTAAATACTGAAATTGAAAGCTTTAACAAAGTTTATATGACTGATATTGATCAATTCAAATTGGAAATGTGTATAGAAACATGTTAACATTTCTCTAATGTGAAATTTCAAATTCAAAAAATCGAGAGTTGCTAAGGAATCGCAAAACAGTATCTAATTCAAGTGTTAGACGCTAAATTGTTGCAAAAAAGTTGCAAAAAAGTCGCACATGTGGTAGCACCTTCGTCGCAAAAAATAGGAGTTAGCAAGTTATCGATAAATAAACTTGTGACCGGAGTATATGTTGCAAAATCGTTGCTAATTTGTGACTCTTTGTTTTTTATAAATTACTGTCACTAGACAGTCTCAAATTGCGATTGGTTTGCGACTACATTGTTTCCGTCGTAAATGTGCGACTGTTTTGCTTCTTTTGTAACGTTGGTCAGGAAACAGTCGTAAATTAATCGCTAAGTGGTCGCTATTTTTCGTGACTGAATAAAGAGTCACAAGTGGTAGTCGCTAAACGCAGGTTTTCTTGTAGTGAACGTGTTCAGGAGTTTGTCTTCTGCATGTCTTTTTCTACTATGGTAATCTTGCGGTACCTCAACGCTGCCATATTTATCTTTGATAATCACAAAACTTCTTGCGGCTGGTCATGAATTTATAGCAATGAGTGTTTGTTCTGATGGTCACTTTGTTTAGCCCGCAATATTTTGATACATAGCTTGATGCTCAACTTCCTCTTTTATAAATAACATTGGTATATTCCCAATGGCGAGCTGCTCGACTACAAAACTTCTTTGTCAGCTATTTGCGTACCTACTTCTTTAGCTCAGTAATCTATGTTGCTGCTTAGAGATACAAAACTTTTGCATTTAAGCAATCCTAGGCTCCAACTTAGTAGTAAATACTGATGATCCTGTAAGCAGTTTGAAGATATATAGAGGCATATTGTACGACGACATAAAGGGTTTTCAAAGCCAACCATGTGGCTTCTCCTTCCAAAAAGATTGTAGCATGACATGCTTGACACCCTATGTGTGTACCAACTATTCTGATTGGAACATCAAGAATTACTACATAACACTTCCGTTTCATCTCTAAAAAGTCTCCCAACAGCTTAATTTAATTCCTCACTGAGTTCATTAATTACCCTAGGTTCGACAATTTCAATCCGCTTTTCCTTCTCTATGCATGAGCTCCTCACTGAAACCCTAATACTTAGCACCTCGACGTCACAAACCATATAGAGCACCAATGTCAAATAAAGTGTAAGTTGTAATCCCTTCCCTCCCATTAGAAATAGCCTTTACTGTTAATTTATATATATTAGCATGTTCATTTATCATGATAATATAATTGTTACGTTTAAGACCTGTTAACATATTTGTATACATTGCTAATTAAATTGTTACCCATACATATTGGAATCAGACGTAGAAAAAATGCGACAACCATTGTTATCATTGATAATACCCATTTCTCTCTCATGATCAATTAACCTCATCCAAACCCATGGCTGCATATTTTCCGCTGTCATTCGAAACTTTGCCGCTCAATCTGTTTGATCCATCAATCGAAACAAATTTTAATGTAATCACTATGAAACTTTTTAACCGTCCTAGATTCTTTCATGACACCATCTCAATTATGACCACCGCCTGTAAAATCAGCACTATCAGTGTCACCTCAATTCCTCCCAATCACCACCACTGTCGGGAATATCATCATCACAATCACCTCTGTCATTGTCTTCTCCTATCATCTTCTCACCTCTTCTCACTTCTGCAACTTCTTTTCTTCCACCACATTTGAGTCTTTTGCACATATATATACAGTACTCATCAAATAGTTTCCTTGTTATTGACTTAATTTCCGATTCGTTTGTGGTCATCTAGTGGTAATTCCAAAGTATATTACTATCTTGATACAAACAAACTTAGCAAGGAGAGTGCATTCTGACAAATACTACTTGTAACATATGCAGTAACTTTCTTTTGCATGCCATTAGTTTTATTGATAGGGGTATATTATATTTGTCATCTAGGTTACATGGAAGCGGAAATGGATACACGGAAACGAAACGTTTTGGAAACGGGAAACGAATTTTTTTTTTAAATTAAGTAATGGAAACGTGTAGGAAACGTATATATATATATATATATATATGTCTATACAAATATATAGATATAATAAGTCCCCAAACATAAAAACCATATTTAAAAAAATCTGAAACAACACAAATTCAAAACAGAAATATTAAATAGTTTAATTAAAAGTAAAACTGTAAAAAAATGAACGTTCAAAATCAATTTTTGACCAGCATCTCCATATATTTAGGGATTTTAACTTTTAAGCTACTAATTATATTATATTTTTTTATTATATGTATCATGAATACTTATATTTTCAAATTATTTATTTATTAAATTTTGAAATTATAAAAAAGAGTTTCCGTCGCGTTTCCAAAACGGAAACGGAGTTTCCATCGTGTTTCCAAACAGAGATTTTTAGGAATCATGTTTTTGTGACTTGTTTTCAAGTTTCCATTTCCGAAACGTTTCAGAAACGGGAAACGCATCTCAAAAAGAGTTTCCATGCAACCTAGTTTGTCGTAATGTTTAATACAATAGGAACCAAATAGTGATGAAATGAGAAAACTAATTTTCAAATCTAAAGTGCTATATAATGCGATTTTCCATTAATTAATGAAATTCTTAGACTTGTGTGGGAAATTGCCCAAAAGCTAAAGTACAAACTCAAAAGATTTTGTGAAATCTCATTGTATGTATTGTATAACACCATTCATGCCAGCCCTAAAATATCAGCTGTTTTTTAAATAGAGAAAATATTATTTTTTAGGGTAAAAAAATCTTTTAGTTTTTTTTTTTTTTTTTTTTTCAAAATGGTCCACTCTATGTTTATGGTGGGTGTTATCTCATTTTTAAAAAGGGTAATAAAATCTTCTATATAAATCGGTCAAATATTTTCTTCCAATGTTCAAACAAAATCTTTCTTTTCCTATTTCTCTATTTTATAGTCAAATGTATATATAAACCAAATGGCTAATTTTTAAAACATAGTATCTGACTTGTCTGGTTTTTTAAAATATATGTCAGTCAAATATCTTGAAGTGAACAAAACAAAATTTATTGTTAAAAATACACATAATATATTGATTTAATACACAGATTATATGTATCATTTGACCAATAAAAACAGAACACTAACAACAGAAAAATTAAAATGTGAAGAAATGTAGTTAGTTGAAACATTGAATTTATATTTGATACTCTTTTTATGTAGATTTTTTAATTAATTAATTGAAATATAGGATTTTATGGGTATTCCCCAAAAGCTAAATTTCAATTAATATAAAAAGAGAAAAATCTAAATCACAGCTCATCAATGTATCACAAGATTCTTTTTGTCATCCCTAAATGTAAAGAAATCTCAGGAGTCTTTTTGTCCTATTTTTTTAAAAAGTCTTACCTCTCTATAGTTGTTGGCTCCTCCATCTTGTTTTACTACTCTCACTACAACATAAATTTTCTTGTGTCATTCTTCTAAATTTCTTGTCCATGTCAAGCTAGATTCGAAGGATTTCAACTGAAAAATTTCGAAAGTTTTTATCGTTTACGTCAATATAATCAAGGTGATGTAGCAAACCTTTTTTTTTTTTGTCAACATTCATTTAGAGGGATTTGATTACATAGATTCATGCGAAAAAAATTATTTAAATTGCATGCTAACGATATGACTTATGTGGTTAATCTTGTTTCAAACTTAGGTTTTGGAAATGGAGAAAAAAGCTGGGAAACAAAAGAAGAGAATTGTTGAATGGAATGATGTCTCTACGACAAAGAGGTCAAAGCGAGCAGCAGCATCTACATACTTCAAGGAGAAGCGGATCCGTATCTCTCAGAAATCTGCAACTGTTAAAGCAAAGAAACATCAGATTGTGGAGGAAGAGATCACGGCGATAAAGTTAACTACTTCTTTAGAGAGCAATGGTGATCAACCTCGTCCAAACCGGAGGTTAACTGAATTCATTTTACATGATTCAAATGGAGTTCCTCAGCCTGTGGAGATGTTGGAGCTTGGTGACATCTTCATTAAAGGTGTTATCTTACCTTTAGACGAGGACAACGATCAAGAGAGGGGTGTGAAGTGTCGATCTTTTGGCCGAGTAGAGAACTGGACTATATCTGGTTACGAAGATGGTTCCCCGGTGATATGGATCTCAACCGATTTAGCAGATTACGATTGCCTTAAACCTGCTACCAGCTACAAGAAGATGTAGGATTATTTCTTTGAGAAAGCTTTTGCTTGTGTGGCTGTGTTTAAGAACTTTTCCAAGAATCCGGATACAAGCCTTGATGAGCTACATGCAGCGGTTGTTGGGTCAATGAACGGACGCGAGATCTTTTCCAGCAGTGCAGCCATCCAAAATTTTGTTAGATACCAAGGAGAATTCATATATAACCAACTCGTTGGTTTGGATGAGACAGCCCAAAAACATGAAACAAGCTTTGCTGAGAATCATGTTCTTGTTTCTCTGAGATGTGAAAGTAGTATACATCAAAAGGGTTTGTCTGATGTGGCTCTGAGGATTGATGAGACAAAGGGCATGGCATCTGATCAACTGGTGGATAGTGCTGACAGCGAGGAGGACGTTGACGTTAAGTATGCTAAACTACTACAAGATGAAAAGTATCGGAAATTAATGCAGCGGCGGAGACGTAAGCCCAGGTCAAATTCTGTTTCAAATAGTTTTTACATTAAGATCAATGAAAAAAAGAGCACCAAAAAAAAAGTAGATGAGGTTCAACGTTACGACCTTGGCTATAAGGTTGACACACGTGACCTACCTTGCAAAATACTTCACAATTGGGCTCTTTACAACTCTAATTCACAGTTTATACCACTAGAGCTACTTCCCATGCAGCCCTGTGCTGATATTGACGGCACCATGTTTGGGTCGGGTGTGGTGGATGAAGGAGATAATGTAATAGGGTTTGGTTTCGATGATTCGGAGAGCTCTACGCAGTCACATGATCCTAATCGGCTGCAAATTTTCCTTAGCCATGTAAAGGAATGGCATATTGAGTTTGGGGCACATATGGTCTCCATGTCATTACGAACAGATACGGCCTGGTAAGATTAATATATAGTTCATTCCATGTTTTCGCTTTCCATGTTACTTATATTACTTGCTGATGTATCATATGTATATGCAGTTATAAACTTGGGAAACCGTCAAATCAGTATGCTCCTTGCTTTGAACCTGTTCTGAAAAAAGCAAGGGTTGGACTATGCATTTTGAGTTTGGTCAGGAATGAGATAAGACCTACTAAGCTTTCATATGCAGATGTCTTAAAACGACTTTGTGGGTTAGAGAATAACAATAAAGCTTATATTTCTTCTGATCTCTTGGATGTTGGGAGATATGTGGTTGTCCATGGACAAATTCTGTTGCAGTTTTTAACACAATATCCTGAAATCGGTATCCAAAGGTGTTCGTTTGTTCTTGGTCTTACAAGGAAAATGCAGGATAGCCACCACACAAGATGTCACGTCAAGAAGAAGAAAATTTTGCGAAAAAGAGAGAATCTGAATCCAAGGGCAAAAATGGCACATGTGGCATCCAAGATGAAAGCCATGCCAGCAACAACAACTCGGCTTATCAGTAGAATTTGGGGCGAGTTTTACTCCATTTACTCTCCAGAGGTTAGAGACGAGGACTCTGTACCAGAAGCTATTGAGGTTCGAATGTATAATGCTCCTAAGAAAATTAGAGGTATTGTTGGGGAAATGGAGATAAGATGGGAAGGTGAGATCCTTGGAGAAACTTGTGCTGGTGAGCCTCTCTATGGACAAGCCTTTGTTGGAGGTTTACAGGTGGCTATTGGTGGTGCTGTCATCTTGGAAGTTGATGATCAAGATGAAAATTCAGCGATCTATTTAGTGGAGTACATGTTCGAGAGGAAAGATCACTGCAAATTTCTCCATGGGAAACTCTTACAAAGAGGATCCGAGACTGTTCTAGAGTCAGCTGCTAACGAGAGGGAACTGTTCTTGACTAATGAATGCCTTACTGTTCAGCTCAAGGATATAAAAAGAACAATCTGTTTCGAGATTCGATCAAGACCATGGGGGCATCAGTATAGGAAAGAGGACATGGCTGCGGATAAGCTTGACCGGGCAAGAGAAGAAGAAAGAAAAGCTAAAGGTTTGCCACTGAATACTACTGTAAAAGCTTGTACTCACCTAAGAGAGGAGGATTCTTTAGTCTTCCAAGGAATGATATGGGTCTTGGTTCTGGATTCTGCAGTTCATGTAAGATAAGGGAGGATGAGGAGGAAAGGTCCAAAACTAAACTCAATGTTTCAAAGTCAGGATTTCTCTCCAATGGGATTGAGTACTCTGTAGACGATTTTGTTTATGTTATCCCTGAATACATAACGAAAGATGGATCGATGAAGGGTAAAAGAAGGAAAAATTTCAGGTGTGGACGAAATATTGGGTTAAAGGCGTTTATAGTCTCCCAATTACTCAGTATAATTGTCATAGAGGAGCCCCAAAAAGGTAGTACGGCTTCCTTACAAGTTCAAGTAAGGAGGTTTTATAGGCCTGAGGACATTTCTGTAGAGAATGCATATAAATCAGACATCCAAGAGGTAACAACTATTTCTTACGTATTAACAAAAAATAAAACTATTTCTTACGTAACATATTTGGTAATGTTTAAAAGTTTGTCTTATAATATATATATTTTTTGGCAATTTTTTAGCTTTATTATAGCCAAGACGCATATGTTCTCCCCCGAGAGGCTATAAATGGAAAATGTGAATTAAGGAAGAAATATGATATGCCCCTATGCAATGAACTGTATATATCAGACCATATTTTCTTCTGTGAACTTTTCTATGACTCCTCTAATGGTAGTCTCAAGCAGGTAAATATTTAAATTAATTCTATACATAGTTTTTAAAGATCATGATTATTGTTGGTTCCGACAATAAAGCTGAAGTGTTGTTTCTTTTAATCGTCGTCATGTAATAGTTGCCTTCCAATATGAAGCTGGCTTTCTCTACTATTAAAGACAAAAATCTCCTACGAGAAAAGAAACAAAAGGGAGTGGAGAGTGAAACTGACTCTGAGATGTTTGTGAAGCCTAATAAGGTACCTAAAGATATGCGTCTAGCTACACTAGATATTTTTGCAGGATGTGGTGGCATGTCTCATGGACTAGAAAAGGCTGGTATGTAATTTATATTCTCCTTACATACATTTTTTCATTCAAAATGCTTGAACAACTCAACTTGTATATTTATATGCATGGTTTATGTACACAAGGTGTATCTGAGACAAAGTGGGCGATCGAGTATGAAGAGCCAGCTGGGGAAGCTTTTAGACAAAATCATCCCAAAGCAACGGTTTTTGTTGAAAACTGCAATGTCATACTTAGGTATATAGTAGCGAACTAAAAAGAAAATACACTTTATATACACTTCCATATAGGGTTTTTCTTGTGTTGAGAGGATCAGTCGTTTGAGATTATTAATTACAGGGCTATAATGGAGAAATGTGGAGATCTAGATGATTGCATCTCTGAGGAGGGAATGGAGATTAAACTTGATGAAAACCAGAAGAGTACTCTTCCAGTTCCTGGTCAAGTTGATTTCATCAATGGAGGCCCTCCATGCCAAGTATATCTTTTAAACTGTTGGTGTAGCATTTCAATATAATTTTTTTCTGATAATAATAAGTGAAAAGCTTCTTAATCTGGAAAATTTGGCAGGGATTTTCTCGTATGAACAGGTTCAGCGGCAGTACATGGAGTAAAGTCCAGCGTGAAATGATCTTAGCATTCTTGTCATACGTTGATTATTTCCGGCCAAAGTATTTTCTTCTAGAAAATGTGAAGACCTTTGTGACATTCAACAAAGGAACTACATTTAAGCTTACCTTGGCTTCTCTTCTTGAGATGGGTTACCAGGTAATTAATATTTATCTCCTAGTGCAATTATTTATGTGTCTTGGTCTTTGTGTTCCACAAGTACGTGATTTCTGTTTAGGTTTTAATATTACAAGTCCGTTGAAACATGTAGGTAAGATTTGGGATCTTGGAGGCTGGTGCATATGGAATATCCCAACCTCGTAAAAGAGCCTTCATTTGGGCAGCTGCACCTAACGAAGTTCTTCCAGAATGGCCTGAGCCAATGCATGTCTTTAATAATCCCGGTTTTAAGATCCCATTGTCTCGAGGTTTATATTATGCTGCTACGGAGACTACAAGATTTGGTGCACCTTTCCGCTCAATCACGGTGAGGGACGCGATTGGAGATCTTCCCAAAGTAGAAAACGGAGAATCCGAGATATCTAGAAAGGTATGATTTAATATCACCACGCCACAAGAAAGTATCTTAAATACAATCACCTTTAATACAATAACATGAAGTTATGGTTTTTGTGCCTTGTAGTATAATGGTGCTGATTCAGTCTCATGGTTCCAAAAGAAGATGAGAGGAAACATGGTTGATCTTACTGATCATATATGTAAAGGGATGAACGAACTAAACCTCATTCGATGTAAGAAAATCCCGAAGAGGCCAGGTGCTGATTGGCGTGACCTGCCCGACGAATACGTAAGTCGTACTCATATACATCCGGCTACACGAATTCTTATTAAATCTACACATCACTATAAATGCATTTTTTATATAATATTACAGGTGAGGTTATCAAATAGGGTCGTGAAAAAATTGATTCCTTATGGTATATCAAACAAAGCTGATGAACACAACGGTTTTAAGGGACTCTATGGTAGATTGACCTGGGAAGGCAACTTACCCACTTCCATCACCAATCCTTTGCCCATGTGTTTTGTGGGAATGTGCTTTCATCCTGACCAGGACAGAATCATCACTGTCCGTGAATGCGCTCGATCTCAAGTAATAAAAACTCTTATATTCCTTCTACTTTGTCTTCTAGCATTAATAAAAATGTAGATATTTTTGGTCATGGGAACTAAGTAATTTTAGTGTATGGATATAACTCTTTTAAGCGAATGTGTGGTTTTATAAAAAATTGCAGGGGTTTCCGGATAGCTTTACATTTTCAGGGAGGATAAAAGACAAACATAGGCAGATTGGGAATGCAGTTCCTCCACCATTGGCATATGCTCTCGGTCGAAAGCTTAAAGAAGCCCTACACCTCAAGTCCTCTCGTCAACACGAATCCTAAAATTCAGCCAAATTTGCACAATATGTCAGAAGAATAAGAGATAGATTTGTAATTAATTCATTTCTCTTTTCAGTATAGTCCTTTCTTGAAACACAAAGTCATTGGTTTAATTACGATGATAGTCGTTGATAATAATACTAAGGGTAGGTTTGTTTATTCCATTTTGTATGTAAAATCATACTCCCTCCGTTTCAAAATATATGATGTTTTAACTAAAGCATGCAGATTAAGAAGTCTTTACTTTTAAAGAGTTCAACCAATCAGAAACAATACTGCATAATATAAAATACTAAACTAATCTAAAAGTTGCATAGAAAATTGAAAATATCTTATATTATGAAACAAAAAACTTCTCTAAAACATCTTATATTTTGAAATGGAAGGAGTACTATAATCAATAAACTATTTTCTTTAATATTTTTCGACAAACTTTTGCTATAAAATAATACAAAAAATAATACATATAAAACTTTGGTGGATGATTTTTACCTTATTATCTATTTAAAACACGTTAAGAAAATTATGACCTCAAGGTCTAATATTTCTGGTTATGTTGACGGTCGAACAATTTAGATTACTGGAAATTTAACAAAAAAACTTGAAAAAATAACTTTAAACTATATATTAAAAAACCTGAAAACAATTTACACAGAACTCAAAACTGGAGTTTCACATATTTAATCTGCTTTGCTTAAATTTTAGCAGTTTTATATTTTATATGTATATATATATATATATATATATATATATATATGTATACATTAATAAATACATGTTATATATTACTTTCCAAATAAATGTATCATATAGTCAATATCGTTATATTCATTTTTTTATAAAAAAGGTAAGTATAGCTTTTTACAAATTTTCAATTTGTCTTTATATTATATAATATTATATTATATAATATTACTAGGTTTGAAGCTGCGGTACACCGCAGGACGATTTGTTACTATTTTTAAAATTTTGAATACTAATTAAGTCAAATTGATATATATATATATATATATATATATATATATTTTAAAGGAAGTTCTAACATTTTTATATATTTAGTTTTACTAAGGATTTAAAATGGCTTAATAGTATATTTTTCATCAGACTAATTTAAAGTGTATAGTGTTTTAGATATATATATATTATTCGTTTTTTAAGTGATATGTTTAAATTATGTAACACATTATTGTAGTCAACAATTTAAATATTATTTTGTTATAATTTTATTAACTAATAATCTCTATATTTTTTAAAAACTGTAATTGCTATTAATATCTTGATTTCGAAATATTAGTGATCATATATTTACATTTATGAGAAAGTATTAACATGCATATCTATTGGGTTACGTTTAAATTTTATTTCATATTGGGCCAGATTAGGCATGTTTATATGAAGAGTTTGAAGGGCCTGTTTTTGGTTTTCTTTTTTTCCAAATGTAAACTGACAATTTTTGGCTGGAATCTAGATAGGAAATGACACTTTTTTTTTTTTATTATAATTTTCTTAAAGCTAAATTTCATCTATGATCAATCAACTTCGTCAAATTTTTCATGTTGATTCCAGAAAATTAGTTCTCTATTTCAATCTGTATCCTTTTAATCTTTCCATATATCTGTTTTTGGAGAGCTATTCAAGGTTCAGATAACAGTTGACGTTAAAAAGTGGTGCTTTTCTATTTTGTTTTCATCGGCTATCTATCATCAATTAATCAAGTCAAGTATTGCTTTTTCTTTAAATGGGTTATCTCCTTCAAGCAATCGATCATATGGGGAAGATGCTTCTAAATCTTTATGTATCATTTGTACTTGTATGAATTCTACTATCTCTGGGTGTGAAGATCTAATCCTCTGGCTTTTTTACTTGATGATGTTATAGAATTTTGTTTAATCCCGATTAATAGTAGGATGTATAATATAGAAAATCATTTATATTGTTTATGACCAATCTAAGTGCCTGAGTCAATCTGAAATTGTGTTGATTTTTTCATTTAGCGGAGACAACATATGCCAAATACTCGTAGTATATACCAATCATATCATGGATATAGCTTTCATTATGTAATTAGCACTTCAAGATTCAAATAAGTAATCTATGGTAGTACTGACTTTTTGTTGTGTTTCTAATTCAAGGGAATCATTGATTGTTACAGAGATAAATTACAATCAGATAAGTACTTTGTACATTGCTAATTTCTCCCTCCCCCCCCCCCCCAAATGTAATTGATTTTGTCTATTGAAATACTAACTGCCTGCTATATTCTTTGTAGGTGACTTGTTTGACATCACGTAATTTTGCTGAGCCAAATTCTGGGAAGATTCATCATGATTGACAAAATTCGTTTCGACCTTAGTTTTGAAAGGTTAGTTTTCTAGAACACTAACTTCTGCATTATAATATACATGAATTTATTTATCATGAATAAAACTATGAAAACTTTATTATGATAAGATTTGATTCAAGAATGTAAATCCAACAGAAATAATAAAAAACTGGAAACGTTTTTAAGTAGTTTCATAATGTCAATCTTCCGGTAAATCTGTAGCCAAACATGGTTCCTTGTATGAGTCGTAGAGCATGCTATTGTAACTCCTAAAATCTTTATCACTTTGTTGGTCCCTTCAAAAACCTAAAAAACAATTTTACATAATATATAGAGATTATATAGAGATATTTCCAAATATATATGTGACAACCCGTCCCGCGGATCCCACTAGTCCACCGCTAGCTGTCCCAACGGACCATCCGTGGACCCCACTAGCCCACTGCTAGCCGCCCAAACGGACTCCAAGCTGGCCCTGTAGGGCATCGATCATAACCCATCACTGTGGATATCCAAAAATAACCTACTGGTGGATTTGGATATCCACAATGATGGGTTAGGATCGATGCCCTGCAGGGCCAGTTTGGAGTCGTTTGGGCGGCTAGCAGTGGGCTAGTGGGGTCTACGGACGGTCCGTTGGGGCAGCTAGCGGTGGGCAAGTGGGGTCCGCGGGGCGGGTTGTTACATAAAAATTGATTTTTATGTGACAACCCGTCCGTAGACCCCACTAGCCTCACTGCTAGTTGCCCCCATAGGCTGGCCCTGCAGGGCATCGATCCTAACTCATCATTGTGGATATCCAAATCCACCAGTAGGTTATTGGTGCATCAGGCGTTCCTCGAACCCTGGTCCCTCACTCTTTAACAACCTTCCTACAGACAAGTTGGGAACTCACCATCCATCATTATTTCCAAAGATTCTGAAATTTTTTCTTGAAGACAACAATCATTGTTTGCGTTTTGGGCTCCCCTTCTTTATCCACTATAAGAACTCTTAAACCCTTTTAGATGTGTCCCTTGGCAACGCTACATATAGCTGTCCATGAGAAAACACAGGTTGAGGAAGAAACAATCCAACTTCTTCTAGTGATTGTCCTTGACTCTTGTTTATAGTCATTGCAAAAGCCACAGCCAATGGGAAATGCCTTCTCCTCATCTTGAAAGGCAACTTAGTGTCTGATGGTTTTATTATGAACTTTGGAATCAAAACTTTGTCTCCAACTCTATCCCCTGTAATAACGCAAGTTTCTAGAACATTATTTCTCATCTAAGTAATCTGCAATCTATTACCATTGCATAAACCACCTTTAGGATCAATATTCCTCAATAACATAACATGAGCACCTATCTTAAGCCATAGCCTATGGTTTGGCAATCCAGATAGTCTGATGCTATTCAAAAAATCAGAACTGAAGACTGGGTTGTTTAAAAATTCAATATCCTGAGGGTCAATACTATCAGCACTTAAGTAGACCATTTCTTCTCCTGTATAGACATAGATATAATACATATTCAATATGTAAGATATGTCAAACAAAGTAAAATAATGAAGTGTTTAATATATACTAACCTTCGAGCTTTTCAAGCAATCTTTCATTTATATTGTGAACATCGCTATTTGTTGGACATAAGATAGATCTGCTTTGAAAAAATTTAGGATCTTTTTCCTCCTGCAATTTTTCCAAATTTCCATACACGGCTCTGCTTATAGAATTGATAGGATCATCAATATTTTTTGATTAGAAATTCATCTGGAATATCAATTAGAGCTTCCCCATCATTTGGCTCAGCAATTTTCCCATCACCAACAACTAATATCCAATCAGAAAACTCCTTGATACTTTCTGCTTCGCTCTCCAACACTCCATTTGACATAAGACGCATGTTCTTTGTCAAATTTAGAACCTTACAATGTTCCCAGAGATATGATGAATTTAAAGATGCTAGAACAATCTGAGCCCTACCAGCACCGTTGATAACAGGGAAAACTTGTCTGAAATCACCTCCAAAGACAACAACTTTTCCACCAAACGGCTTATTATCATTGTTTCTCATAATATCTGACAAACTTTTATCCAAATTCTCAAAACAATATTTGCTCATCATCGGTGCTTCATCCCATATGATAAGATAAGTTTCTTTCAACATGTTAGCAAGATCTGAATTAGGATTGATATTACACTTTGTAAAATCATCAGGGTTAATAGGGATACAAAACCTTGAATGTGAAGTCCTCCCACCCTCCAACAACAAAGACGCAATACCGCTTGATGCAACATTAACTGCTATCAATCCCCTATATCTAACAGCAACAGACAGAGTTTTCTACATAAAAGTTTTTCCTGTTCCTCCAAAGCCGTATACAAAAAACACTCCTCCATTGTCTTTCAGAATAGCCCCCATGATCTCATCATATATTGCTCTTTGTTTTGATGTCATCTTATTTATCCACTCATCATGTTTCTCTTTCAAATAATCACGATTGTAGTTCTTCTCTTCTGTAATGAGACGGTTGGAATGATCAACATCTATGTCAGTTGGCTTTGGCATCTCGTCGAATGCTTTTAGAGTTCCACCATTGCTTAACATTAGTTTTTCAATCTCATGGAGAGTATATTTTTTCTTCACATCATCTGTAAAATTCAATTATGCACATAATAATTAGATATCAGTCACATAACTGTTTTACAAAAATAAAAAAGTTCGTAACTGTCTTTTTTTTTTAAATTAAAAACTGTAAGATGTTTAATGAAACCAAACCTGGATTATTATTGTATTGTTCTCTTTTCTTGTACTCAATGTCGTCTGATAATACTTCCCAAGTTTTATCCCACACATGTTATGGTCTTGATAAACAACCATCTAACAGCATCATAGTGAATAAATTGCACAATTGAGGTCCAAAAAACCATTGACTTGCTTCAATAATACTATCTATATAGGCCTGATCATCTTCCAAAATACCACGCGCCCATCATGCTTTTTTGTATGTGTCATACACAACACCTCTATAAGTTCTAATATCTTCATCACTTTTAGGACCAGTGACTATACCAAGAAGGCTTCTCATGTAATATTCTCCCTAAGCTTCCATAGTTTTTTTTTTCCATCCCAAGTGAAATATTTAGGAATTTCAGCATAAGTGAACTGTCTAGCAAATTCACAAACATGATTCAATTTGAGGTAGGCCATGAACATAGAATCTACATTAGCTCTTCTTTCCAAAACATCTTCAAGATTATCTTTGCTTTTGTAAAAAACTGGTTGCTTTCCTAGTTGATGGAATGGAAGTTTCATTACTGGTATATTTCTATACTGTATTGGAAATTTAGAAAGCCTCCAAGCTGCTTCAGAAGCTTAAACATATCTACAGAAAATGAAATCAAATATCAGTATTGTACAACGCAATATCTAAATAGTGTATATTCTTCGGATTGAATAGTGAAAGATTTTAAAACCACCTGCAATCAAACCAATTTTTTACTTCATCTTTTTTCTTTTCTTCGGGATTTATAAAGGAAGAAGCATCACCACATCCTGCGTCCTTTGAGTTGTTACTAATATTGGTGACACCATTATCATCTGAAGTAGTTTTCTTTGTAGGTTATATCACAAAAGCTACATGATCTTGTCCCTTGTTAATATACTTAAATAAGTATTTGATAGAACCTGATTGGTTCCACCACTCAACATTGATGTGAGCCCGATAGCGCAATGATAGGATACGATTGTAAGGGACAACATATCTGTTATCACACTTTATTCCATTCTTCTCTACAAAAACCGTAGAAGCTCTCTTTCTATATACTGGATATACATCTTTGTCAATAGTAGTATCTTCAACATACTTCTTAGGAAAAAACTTTGAGCACTTTCCATCAACCATACATGATGAGTTTGGATTCGCCGCACCACACGGTCGGTGGATCATGTAATCCTTTACAACTTCGTATAGTTCTGGATCTTCATCTTTATCTGGAATCTCAGCAGAGAATATCTTGTTAATGTCATCGCTTGTTGGCAATTTACAACTTTGATCCATGAATAGAAGAATATGAGCATGAGGGAAATCTCTTTTCTGGAATTCAACAGTGTACATTGCTACATTAATAGCAAACATCATGTTAGTAAATTAAATACAGATAGTATCAAAATAAAGCATAAAAAAAATTCACCAGCTGTAGACTTCCCTAAAAGATGTGTTCCTGTTAAGTCTTTGATAAGAGAATCAAGTTTTATCTTGAATATCCTACACATAATGTCTATTTTTTTTATCTGAACTCAGTTTCCTCTTTTTCAAGTACCTTGTAATTTCTGGCCACTTGGGATTACATGTAAATGTAATGAATAAGTCGGGAAAACCATACTGTTTACATGTAGTCATGGCATCATAAGAACCCTGCAACATATAGCGAGGTCCACCGCTGAAAGAAGCTGGTATTCGAACTTGCTTTCCTTGCTCCTCCATGTTACAGTTTCCACTTTCGGCCGCAACTTCCAAAGATGCATAACTATCACATCTTAGATTAGACTTGTTAAATTTAATATATTTCAACCTGCTTGATTCCAGAATCGTGTATGCATCTACTAAGAATTGTTGGAATATACGCTTAGACCTTAGGAGAGTTTGAGCTTCATTCTCTTTGTCCTGGATTCTGAAAGCAAACCACTGTCTCATACTAATAAACTTATTTTTGTATCTGGGTTGTCACCTCTAAACCCTTTCTCTATTCCAATTCTGAAACCATCTTCACCATAGGGAAAAATAAGAGGGTATTGTAGTGCCAAGTAAGAAACATGCACTTCACTTATTCTTTGTAGCTTTCCAGAATTCTTTTCTTGTACAACTATATCACGTACAGGCATCTCAGGACGAAAGTCATCAGGAATCAATGCAGCAACTTCTGCTGCTGTTGGCATATAATATGTTCTCTCATCCTTACCTACATGATCACTAATGATGCGCATATGGAATTTATCTTCTTCATTAGCAGCAAACATATCTTTCGCTTGTCTAAATCCATCAACATAAGGATTTACTTCATCCAGCATCTTAATAAGTTTAGCGATGAGCTCCTTTCTTATACTATTTCTCTCTTTGACACTCACAGATTTTTTTTCCCTTATTGTTCATAAATTTCATAAATAAAAAAAACCGTTTATCAGGAGAAGGCTGTTAAAAAACAGTAGTACCTATTGTGTGAAGGATAAGTTTGTAGAAAAAAATCAAATTTGAATGTTGATCGTTTCATACCTCATTATAGTTGATCTGTTTTCAATCTCATTCTCAGTATCTACTACATATAGCTGTGAAACCTTGGCATAATCTCCATTTTCTCGCTTCATACTTCCAATTTTGTGAAAAATTTGGCCATGTAGCTAGAATTGCTTAGGACCTTTTCCCTTCTCAATGGATCGATCGACTTGACCACCAAGAGAAGTAAATGCAAAAAGCATATTGTATGCTCTGATATTTTCTCTAAAATGCCTACTTAGTGCATCATCCTTACTAAGCAATTCCCTAATTAGCTCTGGTGCTTCTTTTAGGAAGGGTATTTTTACAGTTCCTTGTAAACAACAAAAGGAGAATTTTGTTTTTTTTTGTTCTTCTTCGTTTGTTTAGTAGTTCATCATACCACATCATAGCTTCACAGTAACAACACTTGTATGTTGGATCATCGAGATTTGAATATTCACTTTCATTCCCTACAAAAGTCAATTTGAAATATAATTTAATATAAACCACTAAGTTAAATAAAATCAGATAGCAACTTTTGCGAATAATACCTTTGTGTCTTTTTTGAGCCGAAGATTTACCCTTTGAATTAGATGTTGACGTGCCACCAAAAGACAATGATTTTACACTGAAACTTTTATGCCGTTTCTTTTTTACCGTAAATGCAACATCTGTTTCTATTGTGATCTCACTGCTGGACAGTGAAGTGTCTGAATCATTGTCTTCTTGACTACTAACATCGAAATCATGTTCTTTATCTGAATGATCCTCACCTATTATCGTAAATTAGTTTTGATGAAATAGATGAGGTCGCATAATTAATTATTAAACAATCTCAGACAGCTATATTAAGTTACCTATAGTTGAAGAAGCATAATTGGTATTTTCCATATAATCCTCCAAATGTGGAATATATTTTTTTTTTGTTTTTTGAGTGGTTGCTTAACTACATTTCCTACTGGTACATCTGAAAGTTTCAAAGTTTTGCATCATTAGTATGTATTCTCTTAAATAATAATTATTAATACTAACTCTTAACTATTTAAATATTTTGCAGGTTTTGTACTCTTACTTGGTGTTGGCCAGCTTGGCTTATGTCTTCTAATTCTAACAGGTTGGTTTGTAATGTCTTCTAAAACCAGTTTTGAAGTACATTTGTTTTGGCTTTGACAACTTGATCTTCTCGCTTTACTTGTTGATATAACATCTGGTGAACAAAAATTATAATCAGTTTTCCATTTACTAAAATTATAGAAATTTGAGTAATGAATGGTATTAAACTTACCTTCAACAATACTACTTTCAGAAGTCTCAAATAGATTCATAATTAATGATGACTTTTCTCTGGTCAATGTAACAGGGGTCGTTTGTGTTTTCTCTTCAAAAGTTGTTGGTAGTGTACGAAAAAGTTTAGGCAACTAAGTTTGGGTACGTGGCAATCTTAATAAACATGGTATTCTTTACTTACACTTGATAGCTTCATTTCTTAGATCTTCAATAAGATGGGTTGTCCTAGTGGACAATAGGATTGTCGTATATTCACTAGAGAGAGATTAGATGCTTCTGCTACGAATCTGGTTACTGTTTGGTGAATCAAACAAGATTATTATTAAAAATGAGGTTAGTGTAATGAGCATATACGTTAGAAATTTAATCCAATAATGACTGACTTTTACATTTTTTAGAGCTGCTACGAATGGAGGATAAGAAATCTACATCACCAGGATCTGCATATGATTGGTTTATCTTGACAGATGTGTAGTTCTCAACACAGTTTACTGCCACTCATTCACCTATCACATGTAAATGACGATTATATTGCTAAATTAAGATTCAAAGACAATAACATGTTTTGTATCAGATACAGTAGAAAACATACACGTTGAAGATGGGGTTATACTACTGCTGTTTTACAAATAGGATCCATCCAAATAGGGAAAGGTTGACAACTTCGCTCAGTTGTTATTGACTGAACCAAAACTTTGTCAGATTGTAACTGGTGAGAAATTGTTGTTTTGATCATCAAGATTCTCTTTGCCTGCAGGATAAAATTGTACTGCCAAAAGAGTGACAACCTTGATGATACACAATTCTCATACAGACTAAAAGATATGAGGTAAACACCAATTAAATATTTACATATATTTTTTGGAGTACCCCTGTTTTCTGTTCGATAGATTTATTCTTGTAGAAGAACATGAGATAAATTAGTTAAGTCTGTAAAAAGCCTTCCAAAAATCTCTTTCACATTGATTTGCTTTAGTAGTATGAGAATTCTCATTCACGAACACGTTATCACTGGTAGTAGGATCAGTAGGACACTTCCTCTTACTCTGACGATTTACACAATCAAATCCATTTCCTGACAAATTTCTCTTGTTCCTCATGCTTCACTTTCTTTTTTCTTTCTATCTATCTCATTAAAAAATAGTTAAAGGAATAACTAAAAAATCCTATATTCATTATGAACCCATTTTAAAAACATTGATATAGCATGACCGTAATTGAGGGAATCAGTTTCTGCAATTGATTAATTTGTCGATGTAGACATTAATAAAATCAAAGTATGGAAAGATTTTTGCTGTCTTGTTAGTGATTTTCTCGTTTCTAAAATGGTAATAATATTTTCATTTAAGTCGGGTTTGCTATCATATATTTAAGAGTATTCCATTTTCTCTTTAGATCATATTGATACCAATATGGTATAGTTTTTATTTGAGAAAGCTCACAAAATTTTTATAGACATTTTTAAGGTGCATGAATCTCATATTAACGTAAGCCTAATATTTTTATTATCACATAAACCTAGGAAATTATGCAAATAACTATTATTATTATTATTATATTAGTAACCATTTTACAGTAATAATATTAGTAATATTAAAAAATTTGTTTATAATAATCAAACTATAAATTTTCTGCTAGAAAACGTTTTTAAAAGACTTAATTGTATATATAAGTTATAACTGTTTTTAATTTATGTTCTACCTATATAGAGATATAACAATTGTCCAACGGTGTATAACATTCACCTTTATAATAGTTTTTTGTCGAGTTCAATCAGAAAACTTCGAAAATAGTGTGACTCAAAAAAAATAAATAAACCAAATATGCCTTGTAATAATTTTATTAAGTTGTAAGGCCAACAACAACAAAGGAAAATCAATAAGCAATTATTATTCTCGATGGATTCCAAACAATATGATCTCTTATTTAGTGCTTGAAAGAAAATAAAAACTTAAAATTCCAACGACCCAATGACCGATTCATTCTCTCACTTCTTCTTGTAAGTAGTCCCATTGCCTCCATCTACCCTCCCTGCAGTAGCCGTCTTTGCTTGTGCCATAATATCAGCCTTTATGAGCTTCTCCTGTTTTATGTTAACAACATTGATGTGATCCAGAAAAAGTTTCTTTGTAGGATAAGCATTATCTAGAGGAACCTCTGAATCACCGGTTGATCGCTTGGAAGAAGGAGTGGTAGACTCAGAGGCGTCTTCACTACTTGTAAGTAGTAGGGTTACGTAACAACAAAGCAGAGATTCAATCAAATAAAATTTACAAATTCATATTATAAGATCATGTTACATTGGAGATACCTGGTCACCGGTGCTATCATCAGTTGGATTATCTCCACCATGAGACAGGTCAGTCACATCTTCATCGCTAGTACCATCCTTGGAAAGTAATTTTGAAAAGTTGTAGGTATCCAACTCATTTCATATATAAGTTGTCGTTTTCAATGCTTACAAGAAATTGGTAAGTTTTCCCAACCAAATTCTTGGTAGGTTTTCGATATATGTATCACATTTTACACAGCTAAAGAGACAATTGTTTAACTAAAGACATATTACCTCATCAAAAGGTCCTTCAATTAGGCTGTTAGTGGTACAACCAACAATCTCAGCAGCTAGGCTATCGAAAAGCATTAGTTTCATCTTTCCTGTTTGATCCATCACCTTGACATGTGTTTTGAACCTAATCGATTTATGTATTAGAGTGATAATCGATTTCATATTAGGGATATGAGGAGTTTGGTTTATTACCTTGATAACACATTAGTCACTTGTCCATGGCAAGTCTCACAATGCCACTTTGGTTTCTTAGTAACAGATGCATTTCCATTAGTAGTATACTTCACATTGGAAACCTTCTTATTACATTTTTTACATACAATGTAGTACCACGTCCAGTCACAGTCTATAGCGTAAATAGTACATATCAGCTTAACCTTACCAACCTGCAAACATTGTCAAATAACTTAACTTGTATACTTCACACATGACATAGAAATCTATTAGATTAATTTAGTACACAATGTTCATAGTGATACCTCAATCGAGTTCAAGATATCTTGAATGGTCCCATTCGCATATTGATGGTAGAATTCTCCATTATTGGCTAACTGTAGCTCACGTTTTGGTTTGCTCTCAAGTAAAGTGAGAGCAAGACCATCATTTGGCAACCTAGACAGACAAATGGGTCAAGTTTTTAATTTCTTAAAACTGTATAAGTACTATATGAATAAAAAACATAATAACTAATACTTACTTATTCTTGAACTCGACAATCTGTCCATACTCTGGATTCAGTGTGAGCTGTGATGCGTTGAAAGCATTTGAGATCATCCTTACATCTACGAAGGCAGTTTAAGCAAATTAAACACCTGAAAAATCTGATGAAAAAATGCTAAAATTTATATTAAATATAAAAATGCTAAAATTTAAGCAAAAGCAAATTAAATACCTAAAAAATCCAGTTTTGAGCTCTGTGTAAATATTTTTTTCAGGTTTTTTTAAATATATAATTTAAAGTATTTTTTCAGATTTTTTTGTTGATTTTCTATTACTCTAAATTGTTCGACAATCAACATAACCAGAAAATATTAGATCTGGTGATAATAATTAATGGACACATTATCTTCAAGTTTTTTTAAATAGATAATAAGGTAAAAAATTACCTACCAAAATTTTATATATATTATTTTATAGCATAACTTTCATCAAAAACTATTATAGAAAACAGTTATATTGATTACTTTATATACGAAATGGAATAAACAAACCTAGCCTTAGACCATTTCCATACGAACCTCTTATTAGCGTGAGTTCTTAGCTATAATCTTATTAAAATTCAATCAGAGTTGGTGAATATTGCTAAGAAGTACCTCTTATTTAAGAGGTTTTAGAGTACGTAAGAGGCATCACATGGTCAATATTGGTTGGGTGAATTGTTTAATATAAAAAGAAAAAAGTGTTGTTATTTTTTTTCTCTCTTCCTTCTTTCTCTCGCGATGAATAGTCTCACGCAACTAAGAGGTTGCGAAATCGTTAGAGATTTCTCTAAAAAATCTGTTGCAAACGGAGGAGAATGATTCAATTTTTGGTGGCCTCCTACTGTTCGTTCCCGTCAATTCATCCTCTCCATCGATGGCGGAGCTCAACGGCAACTGGTCTGTTAACCGGCGAGGTTGTCCTTTGAAATTGGAGAGTCTCATCCACCATATCAGAGCGTTTCCTTCACCAGATCAAGATTTTCATTCACCAATCTCTTTCTTATGGTCTGTTTCTCTTTCTTTTTGTATGAATTCTTAGGGTTTAGAAATTAGGATTCTTTTGTTTTCGCAAATTACGGTTCTTTGATATTCAAAAATTAGGGTTCCTAAGCATGATTGTAATTACACACGTGGAATCATGATTGTGTTTTCGCCTAAATAGACTCCAAGAAGAAATAGTTATGGAAATTCGAGTATTGCTAATTAAAACAACAAGTAATCTTCAGTCAAGAACATTGTTGAAAATTTGAATTCATTTGCAGCAGAAAAATCTTGTGCAGTACTTATTAATTAAGTAACACCCATTTGCTCAGCCAAAACCAAGCGTCTCTAACAAAAAAAAAAAAAAAAAAAAAAAATTGGACAGCCTAAAACACATGAATTTGTAGTAAAAGTTAATGAGCATTTACATTTTTACATAAATTTTAAAACTCTGTTCTTTCAAATTATAGAGATAATCGGGTTCAAAGCAAACGCGAAATCTAAAGTGTGAGATGTTATCACGTAGCTTCGTGAATCAGTGGTCTTTAGGTTCAACATTGTAGATTATGTTCAATGGTTGGTTTGGGAGAACTATGGATAATAACATGGCCGGCCNGCATAGTTCTGTGTATACTTTAGCCAGAAAAAAAAAACAAAAGGACTCCTCAAGACTCAATAACTTAGAATATCACCATTTGGTATCTGATGGCCCCAAAAGTTGTACAGCGATCAATTAAGCATCTAACGGCTCGAGAACCTAATGGTTGAATTCAATCCAATATTAAGGAGCGACTATAATCTCTACATTAATCTTTCATCCATTAAACTTTTGCTTAATCTCATCCATCCATTGAGTAAAAATTTAAATTCATTACCATATCCTAATTTCAATTACAAAACCAAAATATTAGGTTAGACTTACGCAAGCTGGAGATTAGAGTCATGAGAGTAGGCCTTTGAAAATATTACATGGCCACAGAATTGTCAGGATAGATTGAACAACGTGAAGACGACGCTGGAGATTTCACTGGTAAGATGTCGGAGAGTTCGCCGGTAATACCGTCGGAGAGTTCCCTTAATCTGCACCAAAGAAAAGGAGCCCAACTGTAACACCCGTGAATCGAGTTCCGGTTTCGGAGGTTGGTGTCGACCGACACCAAGGAGGTGTCGCTCGACCCCATATTGTTTTAAGGTTGTCGGTTTGGTTAGTTCTCCAGTTTTGTGTGGTTTAGTGGTTTTGGAGAAACTCTAAAGTTTCCTATAAAAAGGAGAACACCCACTTTGAATTGTGGGGTTTCCTGTCGTTTCCTACCCTCGAAGGAGAAGAGAGAGTTATGGTTATCTCTCTTGGAAGGAGGGACAAAGGAGATGGTTTGGGTTGGACAGGAGAAGGAAAGAGGCTGAGATGTGTTGTTGAGACGTGGAGGAGGGAAGGGAAGCACCATTGGTTGTGTAGTGTTGTTCCTTGCCCAGATTCATCCCTAATCCAAGGTAAGTAGATGTTAAGGTTCCCATCTAGAGGATTGGGATGGTTAATATGGATTATCCGAAGGTTAGTTTATGAATTATCCGAAGGTTAACATGGAGGTGTTATGGCACTGTTGTGTGTTTGGGTCATAGGAGAACGGCTGGAGTTAGGTTTGGATGAGGAGAAATCGACAGAAGGGATGTCGTGGGTGTCAGTGTTGACCGACACTAGTGGAGTGTGACACCACGCGTGTTGGTTCACAAGTGTATGCAATGGGTGACGATCGACACCAGGTGGAGGTGCCAATCAACAATGGAGGAGTTGATAGTTAATCAAAGTATTCGTGGGGAAGTTTTGTCCGTGGCTGGACAGAATCAAATATTTCAGCCCACCTCTTTTATTACTCGGTCGCTAGGGATGGTTGGTTGTGCGACTCAGTAACTAGATGATTTGGGGTTTGGTGTATTTATAAGAAAACATTTCTATGCCGGTTTGCCTCACTTCCACTTGTCATTAGATTATTAGAGACAAAAATTATGGATATAATTAAATATGGATAGAGATGTGATTTTTTTATTGGCCAACGAGACTTCTGTTGTTTTTTTAGTCTGAATTATTAAATATAATATATCTTATATTATATTTATTTACTAAAATTTATTTTTATACCAAAATTCATCATTTTTTATATTCCATAAATAAACACTTGTTTCATTTGATGGACGCAAAAAAATGAAACAATCCGACCCATTTTTATTATTATTAATCAAGCATCTCATACTACTTAATAAAACAACCACATAAACATTACTAACCAACCATAATACCAATAATAAACCAATATCCAACAACATGCACAACGGAAACATAATTCATAACCAACTCTGATGAAACACCAATATGATATCCTTCCTAACCATTCTATCCAACAACCTAGCATATTTCTATTTAAGGTTCCAACAACATATAAACACAACCACAACACAATAAACGAGACCCTAGATCATCCTCCTCCTCATCGCTATGATTCCACGTCACATACTTGCAAACCACAAACAACAATTGAGATGCGTGAGTATCACAAATACTCAGTGATTAATAAACTGAACAAGCGAACCAGGCAATTCAGAACACATGCGTTACTCCGTGACTTTGCATCGACCGATGTAACACTTTCATCGACCAATGCAACCTCTAAAAACCTAGCTGCATCAACTGATACACTCCTTGCATTGATCGACACAACCACACATCTTCTCCAAAATTCCTAATTGCATCGACCGGCGCACACCTTGTATCGATCGATGCAGTTGCGTGAAGCATCGCCGAACACGATTTCCACCGACTTCTCTTGGCTTTCTGATGCCGAATACATCCTCCAAAGACCACCAAACTCAAGGCAAACACTCACAAACAACCACATAAGCAATCAACACCCAAAAACACACATCTAATCGCTTAGATAAGTCATGGTCCCGCACTCACCTCTAAAACAAGCAGATCTAATGAAGAACAGCGAGAATCAAGATTTCCCACTATCCCTACTCAACACCCACGCTCAAATCTCCTTCTCCATGCTCCAAGAACACCAAAAACTGACTTATAAAGCCTTTGAAACTCACAGAAACCTCTTAAGAGCTTTTTGAATATTTTTCTTCTTTTTCTTCTTTTTCTTCTTTTTCTTCTTTTTCTTCTTTTTCTTCTTTTTCTTCTTTTAGAAAAGATAATAAAAGTGGCTAAAAGAATAAGCGGCGTCGATTTCTCCCTTTATATACTCGAGTCCTAGGTTTTTATTAACTAAATCGCATCAAACCAGAGAAAAATATGACTATCATATTTAGCATATGATTTTATTGCATAATGTTTTATCCAAAAAAACTTTTAAAAACAATCATATAAATTATTTTTTATTCTAAAATTATAATATAAATAAAAGAAATTTCAACTTGTGCTCTAGCACGGATCATAATCTAGTTTTTTTGTTAAACAAAAAATTAAAATACTCCAGAAAAATAATTTTATTTACATAATTGGGTAAATATCATATTTTTAGTGATATTATTAATAAAATTTTAGAATTGTTTTTTTCAAAAGTGATATTTGAAAAAACATTTTAAGAAAATTTCCGATTAAATCTAAAAGTTAAATTCTATTTTAAATCTGTATGCTTTGCCTTTTGGGCAATTGACAAAAACTAGATTATGACCCTAGCTGCATCAACTGATACACTCCTTGCATTGATCGACGCAACCACACATCTTCTCCAAAATTCCTAATTGCATCGACCGACGCACACCTTGTATCGATCGATGCAGTTGCGTGAAGCATCGCCGAACATGATTTCCACCGACTTCTCTTGGCTTTCTGATGCCGAATACATCCTCCAAAGACCACCAAACTCAAGGCAAACACTCACAAACAACCACATAAGCAATCAACACCCAAAAACACACATCTAATCGCTTAGATAAGTCATGGTCCTGCACTCACCTCTAAAACAAACAGATCTAATGAAGAACAGCGAGAACCAAGATTTCCCACTATCCCTACTCAACACCCACGCTCAAATCTCCTTCTCCATGCTCCAAGAACACCAAAAACTGATTTATAAAGCCTTCGAAACTCACAGAAACCTCTTAAGAGCTTTTTGAATATTTTTTCCTCTTTTTCTTCTTTTAGAAAAGATAATAAAAGTGGCTAAAAGAATAAGCGGCGTCGATTTCTCCCTTTATATACTCGAGTCCTAGGTTTTCATTAACTAAATCGCATCAAACCAGAGAAAAATATGACTATCATATTTAGCATATGATTTTATTGCATAATGTTTTATCCAAAAAAACTTTTAAAAACAATCATATAAATTATTTTTTATTCTAAAATTATAATATAAATAAAAGAAATTTCAACTTGTGCTCTAGCACGGGTCATAATCTAGTTTTTTTGTTAAACAAAACATTAAAATACTCCAGAAAAATAATTTTATTTACATAATTGGGTAAATATCATATTTTTAGTGATATTATTAATAAAATTTTAGAATTGTTTTTTTCAAAAGTGATATTTGAAAAAACATTTTAAGAAAATTTCCAATTAAATCTAAAAGTTAAATTCTATTTTAAATCTTTATGCTTTGCCTTTTGGGCAATTGACAAAAACTAGATTATGACCCTAGCTGCATCAACTGATACACTCCTTGCATTGATCGACGCAACCACACATCTTCTCCAAAATTCCTAATTGCATCGACCGACGCACACCTTGTATCGATCGATGCAGTTGCGTGAAGCATCGCCGAACACGATTTCCACCGACTTCTCTTGGCTTTGTGATGCCGAATACATCATCCAAAGACCACCAAACTCAAGGCAAACACTCACAAACAACCACATAAGCAATCAACACCCAAAAACACACATCTAATCGCTTAGATAAGTCATGGTCCTGCACTCACCTCTAAAACAAGCAGATCTAATGAAGAACAGCGAGAATCAAGATTTCCCACTATCCCTACTCAACACCCACGCTCAAATCTCCTTCTCCATGCTCCAAGAACACCAAAAACTGACTTATAAAGCCTTTGAAACTCACAGAAACCTCTTAAGAGCTTTTTGAATATTTTTCTTCTTTTTCTTCTTTTTCTTCTTTTAGAAAAGATAATAAAAGTGGCTAAAAGAATAAGCGGCGTCGATTTCTCCCTTTATATACTCGAGTCCTAGGTTTTCATTAACTAAATCGCATCAAACCAGAGAAAAATATGACTATCATATTTAGCATATGATTTTATTGCATAATGTTTTATCCAAAAAAACTTTTAAAAACAATCATATAAATTATTTTTTATTCTGAAATTATAATATAAATAAAAGAAATTTCAACTTGTGCTCTAGCACGGGTCATAATCTAGTTTTTTTGTTAAACAAAACATTAAAATACTCCAGAAAAATAATTTTATTTACATAATTGGGTAAATATCATATTTTTAGTGATATTATTAATAAAATTTTAGAATTGTTTTTTTCAAAAGTGATATTTGAAAAAACATTTTAAGAAAATTTCCAATTAAATCTAAAAGTTAAATTCTATTTTAAATCTGTATGCTTTGCCTTTGGGGCAATTGACAAAAACTAGATTATGACCCTAGCTGCATCAACTGATACACTCCTTGCATTGATCGACGCAACCACACATCTTCTCCAAAATTCCTAATTGCATCGACCGACGCACACCTTGTATCGATCGATGCAGTTGCGTGAAGCATCGCCGAACATGATTTCCACCGACTTCTCTTGGCTTTGTGATGCCGAATACATCATCCAAAGACCACCAAACTCAAGGCAAACACTCACAAACAACCACATAAGCAATCAACACCCAAAAACACACATCTAATCGCTTAGATAAGTCATGGTCCCGCACTCACCTCTAAAACAAGCAGATCTAATGAAGAACAGCGAGAATCAAGATTTCCCACTATCCCTACTCAACACCCACGCTCAAATCTCCTTCTCCATGCTCCAAGAACACCAAAAACTGACTTATAAAGCCTTTGAAACTCACAGAAACCTCTTAAGAGCTTTTTGAATATTTTTCTTCTTTTTCTTCTTTTTCTTCTTTTTCTTCTTTTTCTTCTTTTTCTTCTTTTTCTTCTTTTAGAAAAGATAATAAAAGTGGCTAAAAGAATAAGCGGCGTCGATTTCTCCCTTTATATACTCGAGTCCTAGGTTTTTATTAACTAAATCGCATCAAACCAGAGAAAAATATGACTATCATATTTAGCATATGATTTTATTGCATAATGTTTTATCCAAAAAAACTTTTAAAAACAATCATATAAATTATTTTTTATTCTAAAATTATAATATAAATAAAAGAAATTTCAACTTGTGCTCTAGCACGGGTCATAATCTAGTTTTTTTGTTAAACAAAAAATTAAAATACTCCAGAAAAATAATTTTATTTACATAATTGGGTAAATATCATATTTTTAGTGATATTATTAATAAAATTTTAGAATTGTTTTTTTCAAAAGTGATATTTGAAAAAACATTTTAAGAAAATTTCCGATTAAATCTAAAAGTTAAATTCTATTTTAAATCTGTATGCTTTGCCTTTTGGGCAATTGACAAAAACTAGATTATGACCCTAGCTGCATCAACTGATACACTCCTTGCATTGATCGACGCAACCACACATCTTCTCCAAAATTCCTAATTGCATCGACCGACGCACACCTTGTATCGATCGATGCAGTTGCGTGAAGCATCGCCGAACATGATTTCCACCGACTTCTCTTGGCTTTGTGATGCCGAATACATCATCCAAAGACCACCAAACTCAAGGCAAACACTCACAAACAACCACATAAGCAATCAACACCCAAAAACACACATCTAATCGCTTAGATAAGTCATGGTCCTGCACTCACCTCTAAAACAAGCAGATCTAATGAAGAACAGCGAGAATCAAGATTTCCCACTATCCCTACTCAACACCCACGCTCAAATCTCCTTCTCCATGCTCCAAGAACACCAAAAACTGACTTATAAAGCCTTTGAAACTCACAGAAACCTCTTAAGAGCTTTTTGAATATTTTTTCCTCTTTTTCTTCTTTTAGAAAAGATAATAAAAGTGGCTAAAATAATAAGCGGCGTCGATTTCTCCCTTTATATACTCGAGTCCTAGGTTTTCATTAACTAAATCGCATCAAACCAGAGAAAAATATGACTATCATATTTAGCATATGATTTTATTGCATAATGTTTTATCCAAAAAAACTTTTAAAAACAATCATATAAATTATTTTTTATTCTAAAATTATAATATAAATAAAAGAAATTTCAACTTGTGCTCTAGCACGGATCATAATCTAGTTTTTTTGTTAAACAAAAAATTAAAATACTCCAGAAAAATAATTTTATTTACATAATTGGGTAAATATCATATTTTTAGTGATATTATTAATAAAATTTTAGAATTGTTTTTTTCAAAAGTGATATTTGAAAAAACATTTTAAGAAAATTTCCGATTAAATCTAAAAGTTAAATTCTATTTTAAATCTGTATGCTTTGCCTTTTGGGCAATTGACAAAAACTAGATTATGACCCTAGCTGCATCAACTGATACACTCCTTGCATTGATCGACGCAACCACACATCTTCTCCAAAATTCCTAATTGCATCGACCGACGCACACCTTGTATCGATCGATGCAGTTGCGTGAAGCATCGCCGAACATGATTTCCACCGACTTCTCTTGGCTTTGTGATGCCGAATACATCCTCCAAAGACCACCAAACTCAAGGCAAACACTCACAAACAACCACATAAGCAATCAACACCCAAAAACACACATCTAATCGCTTAGATAAGTCATGGTCCCGCACTCATCTCTAAAACAAGCAGATCTAATGAAGAACAGCGAGAATCAAGATTTCCCACTATCCCTACTCAACACCCACGCTCAAATCTCCTTCTCCATGCTCCAAGAACACCAAAAACTGACTTATAAAGCCTTTGAAACTCACAGAAACCTCTTAAGAGCTTTTTGAATATTTTTCTTCTTTTTCTTCTTTTTCTTCTTTTTCTTCTTTTTCTTCTTTTTCTTCTTTTTCTTCTTTTTCTTCTTTTTCTTCTTTTTCTTCTTTTTCTTCTTTTTCTTCTTTTTCTTCTTTTTCTTCTTTTTCTTCTTTTTCTTCTTTTTCTTCTTTTTCTTCTTTTTCTTCTTTTTCTTCTTTTTCTTCTTTTTCTTCTTTTTCTTCTTTTTCTTCTTTTTCTTCTTTTTCTTCTTTTTCTTCTTTTTCTTCTTTTTCCTCTTTTTCTTCTTTTAGAAAAGATAATAAAAGTGGCTAAAAGAATAAGCGGCGTCGATTTCTCCCTTTATATACTCGAGTCCTAGGTTTTCATTAACTAAATCGCATCAAACCAGAGAAAAATATGACTATCATATTTAGCATATGATTTTATTGCATAATGTTTTATCCAAAAAAACTTTTAAAAACAATCATATAAATTATTTTTTATTCTAAAATTATAATATAAATAAAAGAAATTTCAACTTGTGCTCTAGCACGGATCATAATCTAGTTTTTTTGTTAAACAAAAAATTAAAATACTCCAGAAAAATAATTTTATTTACATAATTGGGTAAATATCATATTTTTAGTGATATTATTAATAAAATTTTAGAATTGTTTTTTTCAAAAGTGATATTTGAAAAAACATTTTAAGAAAATTTCCGATTAAATCTAAAAGTTAAATTCTATTTTAAATCTGTATGCTTTGCCTTTTGGGCAATTGACAAAAACTAGATTATGACCCTAGCTGCATCAACTGATACACTCCTTGCATTGATCGACGCAACCACACATCTTCTCCAAAATTCCTAATTGCATCGACCGACGCACACCTTGTATCGATCGATGCAGTTGCGTGAAGCATCGCCGAACATGATTTCCACCGACTTCTCTTGGCTTTGTGATGCCGAATACATCCTCCAAAGACCACCAAACTCAAGGCAAACACTCACAAACAACCACATAAGCAATCAACACCCAAAAACACACATCTAATCGCTTAGATAAGTCATGGTCCCGCACTCATCTCTAAAACAAGCAGATCTAATGAAGAACAGCGAGAATCAAGATTTCCCACTATCCCTACTCAACACCCACGCTCAAATCTCCTTCTCCATGCTCCAAGAACACCAAAAACTGACTTCTTTGAAACTCACAGAAACCTCTTAAGAGCTTTTTGAATATTTTTTCCTCTTTTTCTTCTTTTAGAAAAGATAATAAAAGTGGCTAAAAGAATAAGCGGCGTCGATTTCTCCCTTTATATACTCGAGTCCTAGGTTTTCATTAACTAAATCGCATCAAACCAGAGAAAAATATGACTATCATATTTAGCATATGATTTTATTGCATAATGTTTTATCCAAAAAAAATTTTAAAAACAATCATATAAATTATATTTTATTCTAAAATTATAATATAAATGAAAGAAATTTCAATTCGTGCTCTAGCACGGATCATAATCTAGTTTTTTTGTTAAACAAAACATTAAAATACTCCAGAAAAATAATTTTATTTACATAATTGGGTAAATATCATATTTTTAGTGATATTATTAATAAAGTTTTAGAATTGTTTTTTTCAAAAGTGATATTTGAAAAAATATTTTAATAAAATTTCCGATTAAATCTAAAAGTTAAAATCTATTTTAAATCTGTATGCTTTGCCTTTTGGACAATTAACAAAAATAACACTAAAATATGTTTTTCTTCCAAATCTAGCATCACATTTCTAAAGTTCCACTAATAGCACGTTTATATATAAATCTAAATTAAGTAAAATAGAGAAATAATTCTTCCTTCCTCAAAACACAACCGTTTGGCACTTCTTCTTCATCCTTTCTCAAAACAAAAATCGATCTCGTTCTCGAGGAACTTTCGTCGCCTCGTCGTTTCTCTCATCGCCTCATCGGATTCATGTAATTGCTGTCTCGTCACTGGTATATCATTGTTTCGCCGGAGAAAATAGAGATTTGTAAGATTCAATTAAAAATAAAGAAGAAAAAAAAAAGACAAAGAAGAAAGAGAGATTTGAAAGCTAGATGAAGGTAAGCTAGTCTTTGATGCTCACGATTGTGGTTGTTGGGGATTTTGCTTTTTGTGATTGAAGGGTGTGATTAATTTGTGAAAACTTCTCGTTGTGTGTCCTTTGTAAAATTGGGGATACATTAATCTCTCCAAAATTGAGTGTTGGTAAGAATCGACGCTTTGAATATGTTGGGAATAAGGTTTTAATTGTTTATTGTACATTTTTATTACTCATTTCATGAATATTTTAGAAAGATTGAAACAAGATTCCAATTGGTAAGAATCGGTGCTTTGAGTTTGTTTGTTGTGTCGTATGTCTCCATTTTAGCACCTTTTGCATATTACCTTTTTATGTGTCTCTACTTTTGTTTTTCTATAGTCATAATTGAAGCTGTTTTTATGTTCATTCCATGATAATTTAGAGAAACTTGAGATGAAAGGTTTTGTCATTCTTATTGGCTTAACTGGTAGGAATAACTCAAATTGATTTGGATCTAGTTTGAAATTCTGATTTTGTATAAGTTAGCTTCTGATTACAAGGTAGACTAGTAGTAGTATTGCACTAGTTGTGGATTACAACTTTATTGTGCTCAAGATCAATGCATCTAATGCAAACATTATGTTTTTGGCTCTTATTATTGTGGTAACATTGGTAATTCAGGTGGTAACTTTGTAGAGATGCGGATTTGGTCAGAAAAAACTGGAGTTGCAACAACACTCAAACATTCAGGAAGGATGTCTCGAATTTCAGGAAGGCTTTCATGAGAAAGGGAAAAAAAACAAAGAAAACATACCATCCACGCCCCCACAAAGATTTGAAACCAAGACTTTGAGTATTGTACTAGTAAGGCAAACTTTTCATTAAAAGATTTTATAAAAATAGTTTTGATAAATCATAACCCTTAGTAGTATTAAAGCAAGTGTATGTATATTTCTCCTTTATGTTTTTCAATTTTTTTGTAGTAATGCTGAGTTTTTATGTTGAACGTTTTCTTGTTTTATGATTTTTTTTTATAATAAAATCATTATTCATAGATGATCTCTTGCTCAATTCAAAGTTTTGTTGATAGCTCGCATAATCTCTTCTCGTGTTCTTGTAACTTTAAAAATCATCATCCAACATCAATCATTCATTGAAATTTCAGGAATGATTCTATGAAATTTAGGAAATATTTCTTAAATTCCACCTTCATAAAAAGCCTGCTATTGGTAAACACCTAGATATGCACAAAAATGAACTTATTACCCCTCACTAATAGAGTAATCTTTCACATATTGAACCAAACCACCAAAAAGAGTTTTAGAAACAGATTCATATAAATTTAGGAAAGATTTGATAATATTTAGGAATGACACCTTAAATCTCAGGATGACCTTCATAAAATATTTAGAAGACACAAACTTATTACTCTTATATATATATATATATATATATATTACTCTTATTCAGCATGTTCACAAAAATAAAATCAAATATTTACTCAATAAATGGAGTAATCTGTGATATATTAAGACAAAAAAAAAATCCAAAAATTCATTTCTCAAAAATTCATAACATTTAGGAAAGCATCCTTGAAATTTAGGAAGGTTTTACTAAAAATTCAGAAATCTCAAAAATGGTGATGATGAGAACCAGAATATCCTCCTTCACGGTACCTGTGTATTAAAATGCAATGACGGAGGATGTACTTGTGTCAAATCATGAATGAGCTCTTGATGTCAAGTTAAAGTATGTGAGACCATTTCTGATCTAGCTGAAGACACCCATGCTTGCATCTGGGCGTTCACTTGTTTTAGTTGCCTAAGAAGTAAGTTAATCCCAGCTTCAAGATCACTCTCTGTACCATCTAACTTTCTTAAAGCTTTTGTGGAAACAAGTCTATGATAAGAATGCATTTGCTCGTCGAGCTGAACTTCAATCTTTTTATCATGTGGGATTCACATGAAAACTACACAAAGACAGATTCGTTTAAAGTATAAGAAGGCGATCACATCTCAATTATATCCAATATAAAAGATAAATTCCCTAATTTGAATCAAATCCAAAAGGCAAAACCTGAAAACCCAAGTTTTAAGAAAGATTTCAGACGCTACCAGTTTCATAAACGTGTTATTTAAATTGAAAGATTAATGAACCTGTTTCCATAAAGCATCCCAAGAGCTAGGCACATCCATGGCTCCAAGAGAATCTGTTAAAAAAGTCTCTCCTTTTTTTTTACGTTTAGGAATGGTTCTAAGAGGAATAGTCACCTCGGTAGAATCTGTTAAAAAAAGTCGTTTAGGAAGGTCTTCCTAATATTTACGGATCACTTCCTAAATTTTCAACAATGCTTCCTGAATTTTAGACAAGGCTTAATTCAATCAATATTTTTGTGAGAAACTATGATATTAACATATGAATAAAATTCCAAAGTAATATGGGTTTAGACCTCTAATAGTAACACTAGCAGTTACCATTCTCATAGAACCATTCCAAATCTGTCTAGCTTAAATGGATGGGACAGCTCTAAGATTGAAGCTTCTTCAAGAAACAATCAGACCAGTAGACTCTGAGCATTCATGTAACAACATAAAAGCTTAAGTGACGTACCTATAAGACCAGTGAAGGACCTTCTGCTAAAAGCGTATGACAATCATCAAAAAATGATGACGTTTCGATAATGTATCAACAAAACCATCCATTCTTTAATCTCCTAAACAATATCGATAATATATAAAGCCTCTCTCTAATTCTCAACACAAACTCTCAACTAAACAGACAAACATATGAGAACACATATTCAGATTCTATGACAAGTTTAATCATATTGTATAAGAATCAAAATTAGCATAAACATGGGAGTGGATAAATAAATAAAAAAGTTGCAATAACTATCCAAGATTGAGTTAACTCGTTGTTGTTCTCTAAAATATAAAACATAGAAAGGAGAAGAAGAAACTAAAACCTCAAATAGAAGAAGTAAAAACAAGCAAACCTCATCTCAATTCTCAGGAACTTCAACTTCACCATCTTGAATCTCTTGTTGAATATCCTTTGGATCTTTACCATTCATAGTACACCCAACAGAAACACAAGTCCCCAAGATCTCTCTCACTAAAAAACACTCAGTTCCTTAGCATTAGATCTAGGCCTCATGATCCTAGCAATCTCAATCACATCATCAAACATTATGCTTAATGTTCTTCACCTTCTTCTTATCTCTCTACAGCTCTTTTAATGTCGTCATGACCAGCGCCGGTGCCGGCAAACCACTATGACCTTCGACGCATCACGGTTTTGTACCCAACAGCGCTGCCACCAATGGTTCAACACTGTTAGCCTCTCTTTAATTCGACCTTGAAGCACAATTTCAAGAGATTTTATCAAATCCACATTGTTAAATAGTAGATTTAACCAAAATGACAAAATTGCAGGGGAGAAGAACACAATCCCCTGCAAGGGGACAAGGGGGCAAAGGAGGAGCTTGTGAGAAGCAGCAATGAGAGAATTGAGTAATCTCCAGTGAGAACACAAGAATTGGGGCTGTCTCCATTTTAGATCTTTCAAGTGAAAGGTTAGATAAAAGAGACGACATGAAACAGAGAAATTATGTCAATTAATTAGTAAATGCTTGTTTTGGGAAATTTCGAGAGTATGTGCTAGTTTTAGAAGAAAACTTCAATTAGTGCTATTGCCTTTTTACTTTACTTTCATCTTAAATCTAAAAATCTGGTAATATAATTTTTTTTCTTTGAAATGTGATTTGATATTATATTTAAAAGAAAAACCTAAAAAGAAATTAGAAATTTGTATTAAAAATTTTATCATTAGAAATCTCAAGTTAGTAAAAAAAAAAGTATTATACTTATTAAATAACTTGAGAAGAATATATATATATATATATATATATATATAAAAAGGAATTTATATAATCGAGAAATTAGAGAATATGTTAAAGGAGAGGCGCACGACAAAGTCTGACTTTAACACAAATCCGCGCAAATATATAAAAGAGAATCCAATGTTTTTTCTCAAATCCTCTGCATTGCGTTTCTTCGGGCATTGTTGACTTTACATTTACAAGTCTCTCCGGATCGCCACCGTTTCAACCATGACTCATATCCTTTCGATTCCTCAATCTGTTTTTAGTTTCTCGCTCCGATCTACGAATCTTTTTGTAGGGGTTGAAAAAAGTTCTCAATTTTAGGGTTTCTAGATTGCCCCCTTTTGATTCTCTATTCTTTTATATAAAGACTAGATCTTGTTGACTCTTTCCTCGAATCTTGCTTATGATTCTGAATTTGATTAGAGCAAAGTTTTGTTGTTTTCTTTAATTCAAGCTTCTGATGCGGAATCGCCACGTGGAAGTCAGAGAGAGCGTGACCGTGAAAGAGCCGCGGCTCGTGCTGGAGGTAAGGGTAAGAACGCTGACGATGGTCTGACCCCTGAGCAACGTCGTGAAAGGTAATAATAATGAATCTCTGAGGAAAGGGGTTTTTTTTTGTAGTTGAATTGCTCTGATCTGTGTGGTGGTTTGTTGTGTAATGAAAATGAATTCAGAGATGGGAAAGCATTGCAAGAGAAGGCGGCTAAGAAAGCTGCTCAAGCTGCAGGTGCGAGTTCTGGTGGTGGAGCTGGAGGCAAAGCAGCTGCTAAGAAGTGATTATAATCCTTTGGTTTGTCTATTGAGCCATATTGTAGACTTTTTTATGTTTTGAAATTTGGGTCATTTAGATCTGAGCTTTGACTCTTGTCTGAATTCCCATTTATGCTGTCTCTCTGTGTTGAAATTGCAAGTTGATGCTTATGGTGAAATCTTATTTGATCTTTATTTGATCTGGTATTATGAAGTATACTTGCAACTAACTATACCGTCTCTTTGTCTTAGAATATTTGAAATCGGGCTATTTAGTTGGAGACTGAGCTTTACTCGTGTCTGAATCACGTTATGCTTGTTTCTATGTTGAAATTGCAATTTGATATGTTAGGATGAAGTATACGGTCTTTGCTCGTTTGAAGATATTGTAGTTCTTGTGTTACTCGTAATTGGTCTTTGATCTGTTAACAGTTATACGGTATCTTTTGGGGACACTATAGTTCTTGTTACTCTGACTTGACGTTTAACTCCGCGGACGTTTAGTTAGACTGTCTGAATGATGTGATGCTGTCTCTGATATAAAAATGCAATTTGATGCTTGTGGTACTTATGTGGTCTTTGATCTTGATAACAATTGTGGGAGTGTGCTTAGCTAAGTAGTGTAGGTCGCTGAATTGTTTTAGGGAAACTTTACTCAAGAAAACTCGAAATTCAAGATTCTGTTCTAGGAAGCCTTTTCGGCTAAACTCTGTATTGTTTACCGGTAACTGTTGTCTGAGTGACGAAGATTGATGCATGTTTTTCTCAATGAATCAGATCTCTTTGATGGTTCTAAGGAGTTTGCTGTTACTTGACCTTTGGATCATACTTCAATTTTGGTACTGGTTTTTAAAGCTTTCAACAATAAAGTGTTAAAACACCGTTGCTTCATACAGAGTCGTTTCTGAAATTGTTTAAAAGAACATCCAAGCAATTACAATCACACCACGATAAACACGTAATTTACCATCAACTTCCAATGCTTATATATAGACCGATCTATCATTCTGAAATTCCAGCTATACCACATGCTCAGTTGTATTCTAGTACTATCTTAATCAAATCTTGAAAATTCACATTGGTCCATATCGAACCCCAAAAAAAAGCTAGGTTTGAATATTTGCCAAGTTATTGAGTATTATATGCAACTCTTTCTGTAAGTACCTAAGAATTTTGGGGAAGAATGTACCATGAAACCATCAAACACCAGAGAGCAAGTTACCACGAAGTAAGATAACACTTTCTTAACGTTATTTGAATAATATGAGTGAGAACAAACTGATTTAGGTGAAATCAGTTCAGAGGATATGATCAATCTAGAGTCCTAATGGTGCAAAACTCATTGAATAAATGCAAGATAATAAATTTAGATAAATTCATGTGAAAGCGTTAGTAATGAACTTGGTGTTATGATTAGTGATCTCATGTAATACAAATGCTCATAGTTTAATAATTTGTAGAAAAGAAGCTGATGCATATATTGATAACTTTGAACTTTATAAGAAATTGTGAGTATTATTTTGAATGGTGATGAAGAAATGTGAACTGATTCTACGATACTTTTAGTCACACATATGAAAGAAGTATCATCTCTAGAGCTTTTCATGATTTTTGGTGCATTCTGAAATCAAAATACCAAAACTAGTTGATGTAATAGCTAAAAAATATAATGAACACTTAGGAAGATTTAAGCTTTTTATTTATATATATATATATATATATATATACCTTATTATATAAACTTTGGTTTTCAAAGTTAGTAACTCACCAGATCGTTACACATAGTAGTTTTAACGATTGGAGATCAAAGTTAAAAATTCACCAGATCGTGACACGTGTCAATTTTAACGATTAAATAGCAAAGTTAGTAACTCATCAGATCGTGACACGTGTTAGTTTTAACGATGAGAGATCAAAGTTAAAAACTCACCAAATCGTGACATGTGTCAATTTTAACGATTAAATATCAAAGTTAGTAACTCATCAGATCGTGACACATGTCAATTTTAACGATCATAAGTCACAGTTTTCAAGCTTCGTAAAACAAAACATAAGATCATTGTAATCTTATTATATTTTTAAAAAACAAGTAAGATAAATATACTAGGTGTCATCCATATCAAAGTTTCACTGTTACAAAGTTTCTCAACCACTACATGGTAAAATAAATATACTATGTGCCATCCATATTTGTTCGTATAATTATACTATATAACCTAACACATTAAATTTTATGTCTTTGTATGCACAAAAAAAATAATAATAATAAATTTTATGTCTTTATTTTTTCTTTTTTTTTGACAAACAAGATCTTACTTTCATTCAAATTAGCAAGATAGCATTACAAAGGGTGAAAGAGTTCAAAGCAGAGCTTGATAAAGAAACATAAGCAACAGAGATAAAGGTAAAGAAGTCGACAATCATATCCAAGAGGTATTGGAGATTTGAGCAGAGGAGCAACAAACCACAATCTAACTCTAGGTGAGTCAACGCCACATTCGCTGAAACAGTGGGAGTGTGGTAGATGGTCCTTATCATTAAGAAATTGGGACGTTGGGAGGACTTACGTAGCCGAGAGACAAGAGGGTTTAATCTGCTCAGTGGCAAGGGACATGGTGGATGTGGGGTTAAGGTCGGGCATGGTTTGTTTGAGAAGGTTTCGGTAACCACACTCCATGGAGCTAAGGTCATAATGCCGAGACTCTTCAAGCTTTGATAAGGGGAAGGACACTTCCTGACTTTGTTGATATGATCTTGACAAGGTTTGGAGCGTAGGGAAGGTGTGGGAAGAAGAGTGGGAAGGTGTCGGTAACCTTCTCTTCTTGAAGAGAAGATCATAATGTCGATCTTCCTAGAACTTCCAGTTTCAGCACAGCTAATGCAGAGGTACACTTGAGATATTTTCGGGGGCAGCTGAAACAGAGAGGTTAGATCCAAGAGGAACCGGTAACCACCGCAACTCAGTAGAGGCGGGGTCATAATGCTGGTCCTCATCAATCTTTGGCAATAAAAGGTGAAGACCTTAAACAATTCTAAAGGCAGGGTTCTCAATGCAACTTCGCAACAACAGAGCATCAATGATTGATTATATTTCAACTGCAATCTTCGGACAGTTGAGTCTATGAATCGACACAATGATATGCTACGGGAAGACGAGAGAAGCTTTGGAACAAACCTGAATCGATGAAGAACAGAAATTAGGTCTCGGGCTCTTATCAAAATCTTACACAAATCCAGCATCAACACAGAGCTCCTGTCCAACTGCAACCAAGCAAAACACTTGGTGAGTGGATCTGGATCCGAGGAACAGAGTGATGACAAGGTTGACTTCGAGGGGAAGATGTGACAAAGACGATGAACAAGACTACAAGGGCGGTCTGGGGTCTCGGATTTGGCGTTGAGGGCTGGAGACTCATGAGAATCACCTCACTGAGAGAAACCACTAGTAGAGACGGAGGGAGGGGAATGCGGTGAAGCTGAAGCATGGCCCGAATTATTGAGAGAAGTCGCGGTGAACTTCCGATACGCTCACCGTTGAAACAGACAAAATCTAGACTTAAGAAGCAGAGAAAAAGGACAAAAGAGAAGTAACAGCTTCCCAGCGGCGCCGATCGGAACCGACGCCGCTGGAGAGAGGATCATCGGGAGTTGTGTTAGGGAGAGAAGCGGCTAGGTCTACCTGAAATCTTATTATTTAGTAGTCCATAATGGCGTAATAAATTTTATGTCTCTATGGTTAGCCAATTTCAGACACTGAGTATTGCAACAAGATTTGTGAAGGCACATGCGAAGAAAACGAAGATTATGAAGAACTCTGATTGGCAGTTAGGAAAAAAGCTTGAATTGAAATCTGAACTAATATTTTTATTAAATTAAAAATTTTATTATATAAAGTTGGGTTTTCAGATTAGCCATTAACAAGATTTTGACATGTGTCAAGTACACTAATGAGATGTTGACACGTGTTAAAAAATTATTATTTTTCAAAACAGCTAATTAAAAAAATAACATTAAATCTAAATAAAATTTACATATATATATATATATATATATCTAAAAAAAATTATAAATCAAAAAGGAAAATTAGCAAAACTAATCTATTTTCCATTGTACGTTACTTATATTATACGTGTTTTCTCAATAAGATTTTGACATGTATAAACAAAAAAGTAATTCACTAAGCATGTATATTATTATTAATAAATAAAGAGTGAATAATAAATATAAAAAGAATAACATAAGTTATGTCAAAAGAATTCTTTTTTTCTTGAAACATAATAGGACAGCTAATTAAGAAAATAACATTATATCTACATAACATTGCATGTTTATATCGAAAGCTTTGATCTTTGATTTTTTCTGATATAATTTTGTCATTCTATTGTGTGGGTCTTTGATTCGTGCGGGGTTTTCAATGGAAGCTATAAGATGCAATGAAATGAAATCGAAGTATATAATGCCCGCTAATTTAATCGAGGATGGAGACACTGATGGGGGTTCCAAAAGTGATTCTACAGTTTGTAGCATTATAAGTTTGGAAGATAAGTCGGTAGTTGATGTTTTTGGTCAAAATTTAGAGTTGTCTTTTCTGAATAATATTGATGATTCCGGTAATGAAACAATAGCTGCTTGATCGAGTAATTGAGAAGCGGTTTCAAATTTGGGAAGTTGGAACGGTATACTATTTTAAAATTGGTTTCAAACCAGATTTATGTGGTTTTCTATCAGATTAGGTTCGTAAACCGTTTAAACCAGGTATATGGAGAAATATATAATAACTTTTGATTCGGGTAAAAATAAGTTGAGAATTTATAATTCGAAAATATTTGAGACGAGGTCATAGCTTTAAGTTGTTTTGGTACAATTGTATACTTCTGAAGAGTAAATAGGTCGTTGATCCTTAACGTGATTATAATATATGTCATGTTTTGGATTGTATATAAAGTTTCTATTTTGTATATATGAACTATCTAAGACTTGTATATACCATCCTGATTATAATTTTCAAATTTTTATTTTTATTATATTATATTAACTTTCTTTCAATTTTTCAACTTTTATTGGGTTAGTCATAAAATCATTGTAACCGAGTAGATAATTTTCACCAGTTATTCATCCAAAATATCTTTGGAGTAAAAAAAACTTCATGGTTAAAGAAATTATGTCACAAAACAATTTTAGTAATTATAAGATCTATAATTATGCCAAAATAAAAGTCTAGCAACATAAAAATTTGTTTAATTTGTTTAGAAGACATTTTATAGGTGGTGATAAAGAGCATAATTTAACAATAAAATAATTTTGGGTGTAAGAACATATTTTTAATGGTAAGACATAGAGTAAAATTATACGTGGTTACTTATTAGATGTTGCTTTGATAAATTTGTTGCATGTAAAATATTTTGTGAATAAGTTGTGAAATGTTTTTGAAAATTAACAATAATAATATTTGTAATGATAAGTATTTGGCAAAAGTTTTAGGTGGATATAATTTAGCTTTAGAGTATTGTAATAATTGTTATAATATATTAAAAATATATAAATATAAATAAATGTATGAAGGTAAATACAAATATTCTCTAACTTAAATTATTTATATATTTACTTTAGGAAATAAATTTTCTTTATATATTTTCAAAAAATTGTTTAAGGTTTAGGATTTATTTTTTCAACAATTTTTAAACCCACACATCGTGCGGGCCCTTATCTAGTATATATAAATATTAAACAATCAACACTATAATAACACATAATTTGTGATGTTAATGAGATAATGAATTTATAATTTTACTCATACAAAATATTAGCAATTGTAAAAGTAAGAAAATCATTGTTTAAAAAAAAAGTTGTACATTTTTTGAATAATATTTAAAACTTTCACAACTTTTTCACAATTTTAGTATATTTTTAACAATTCTATATTAATAACACATAATTTGCGATGTTAATGAGATAATGAATTTATAATTTTACTCATACAAAATATTAGAAATTGTCAAAGTAATAAAATCATTGTTTTAAAAAAAGTTGTACCATTTTTTTGAATAATATTTAAAGCTTTCACGACTTTTTAAGAATTTTAGTATATTTTTAATAATTCTATATTTCATTATCAAATATTACTTAAAGTATATACGAAAATTACTTAAAACATTATTTTGTTTATTTATATTAAGTATATATTGGTCACATAATACTATATTTTGTTATCTCCTAAAATGTATCCAATCAACAGATTTTTCATTATGTGACTTTTCATTCTGCAAGTTTTTCATTATGTAAGTTTTTATTCCACAAGTTTTCATTTTGCAACTTATGTCATTAAGCAGTTATGTAGTGTTATCAATCAGAACCAATATACTTACTTAAAAAAATTTAGTACTATCTAATCACAATTAAGAACACTCATATTGTTTCAAAAATTAATTATTGTTTAATAATTATTATTAAATTTTTCTTGTATCATATGCAAATTAAGAGGAGGTTATTGGTTCTATGATTTTAATAGAATTAGAAATAAAAAAAAAATCATATGTTATTTAATCATTGATTTTAAATTACTTATCAAAATTATGTGTTATTGGTTATATGATCTACAAATATTTGTTAAAATCTCATGTTATTTATTTAATAATTTTTTTTTATTTTAAAATTTACATTATATTTTAAATGGATTTGAAAGTATAAATAGAAGGTATCAACATGTTATTTCAAAATCTATGTATTTTGATTTTTATAATTTATAATTTTATATGAATTTATAAATCACTTCTCCATTAATATTTAAGAAAATGTTAGAATGAATGAATGGGAGAGAGGAGGTACCATCAAATAACACAGGAAGTAACCACAAATGAATGACACGTGGTACCGTGTTGCTGGAGAGACGTGTCACTTTCAGTTTACGTTATTGGTTGTCTTTAGATTCCTGTCTGACAAATGTATGCTGTCCCACTCTATTTAAAATTTTTTTATTAACATTTTTTTCTTTAGAATATTTTGTTTTTATCTATCGAAATTATTCTAAAACGAATTTGGAAAGTGCATTGATTGTATTCTGAATTCTAATAATTTCTTATTCTTTTTGTTAAAATTCATTCGTCAATAAACATTACAACATTCAGGTGCTAACACTGCAAATCTAGAACTTTTGATTGTTCATATTTTAATTTTCTTGAGATTAAACCAAAGAAAATAGTTATTCAGCTAATTAACTCTCACAATTTGGCTATCTACTTAGTATGATTACAAAATACCGTATTACGAACTCCATTTACAGAATAGAAAATAAACCAACTGAACTATACAGCACTAAATCAAATACAATTACGAATATTATATATATAGTGCAAGTTTTATGTTTAATTAAAATGATTGCAGAAAAAAAAAACCCCAGAATATTAAGTTGGTCATAAGACAAAAGACACGTGTGTCTTCTTTTTTGTTCCCAAAATAATTTGCTTTTTGGTTATTTTGGCTTATACCTCCTCTCATCTTCTCTATCTGCCACAGAAATTAAATAAAAGAAAACTCTTTATTCTATGGGGAAAAATAAATATTTACATATAAAAATCAGATGTTCATGATGCATTGCGCACATGATATAGTTTTATTCTCTTTCGTCTTTGTGCTTTGTTTCAGCTAATTGCTTTTACAGAAATGTTGTCTCAAATCTAGGCATTTTACTTAAACAGGAAGAACACAATCTAAGGGCTCACAAGCAATGTTTATGCATCATAAAATTCAATACTATATTCGTTTTGAACCTTTCTCTAGATGTCATGTTTTCACCATAAATTTTAGAGATACAATAGTAACGAAACATATGAAACAATTGCGGAAGAAATGCGATACGGTTCTTCTAATAGTGACAAAAACGTATAGAGACATATATATAACAACAAAAACATATAAATACATACGTACAAATTTACGGAATAATACAATACCTGACTCTTAAAATTTCAATATATTCATTCACCATAAAATTGTAGCACACAATTATGAGGATATATAGACATAATTAAGATGTTTTTTTTACATTATTAATCAAAATACGTTGTATCTAGACAAGGAGTAAGACAACATGTATAGATGTAACTTTACAAACATGGTTATATTTAATTGTCAACAAAAGTAATAAATAATGAATTAGCTCATTCTCATGTGCATCAGTGCATGATGAGATATTCCACAATACACTTGCCTTCTGGCTCTCCTCTACTCGCACTGCTTTTCGAAGTCAGCCTCACATGTTACTTAGTTGCCTTTGCTTATTAATTCAACTTCTTTTTTTTTAACTTTATGCTTATCCTAAAACAAACTAATACGAATGATTCCCTATATAGGTAATACTAATATGACGTGTTTGTCATTTCACAAAGCTAATAAAAGCATTTTAAGTTTTGTTCTGTAATTGTCTTAAGCAATGGTAAAAGAATATTTGGAGATTTAAATAAACTAATAGAGAAGAATCTTACGATCGAGCATAGTTCACCTAATTTAACGAGTTCAAGAAAGTTCATATTCGTATCCCAAATTAGATTTCAGAGTATCCATTTACTCACATGGCAACCTCAGATAAGTTTACTTAAACGAAAACAATAATCGTTTACACTAATTCTCTTATGAATAATAAGTCAATTTATTATCAAAAAATAAAATTAATAATCAATTAATTTCTTCTAAATCATTTAAAAATATAACAAAGATGCATTTAGTCATGAGTAGTGTCGAAGCTTGCCGAGATTCTATAAGAGTCTTAGTATACATGATAATCTTTTTTTTTCGACAAATGAATTTTGTTTTTTGTTTTTATGTTTTTTTTTTATGGCTAATTGAGGCACTTGAACTATTTGAATATGAAAAACATAGTGAAACACGTTATTTTCATAAATTAAAAAAGTATGTAATTTGGGAAAAAAAAAGTATGTAATCTCAATAAATCAACTTTACTAATGATCATAATTCTTCGATAAACGGACGATGCCTAAGATTCAAACATTCTTCTTGCAAAATAAAACATTCAATAGAAATCTAAGATTTTTGAGATGACTATCTTGGGATAATTCATTTGGTAAGAAGCAATTATTTACTCAGTACTTACTTGCAACATTAAAAATCTTAAGATTTTTGATATGCTATCAACTTTAAGATAGTAAAATGATTGGAATCGATCAACGTTTTCAAAAATAGAAAGGCACATGATATGTTTGTAAAGAGATTCTAATTAAGGTAAAAAAGAGATTATATATCTTTAGTGAATCAACTTGCCTTAAAGTCTTTGTTAAGCTAGCTAGCTAGATTTAAAACCATTAGAACAATCTTTACATTTTTTAAGTACATTTTTGTGTCATTTTTTTTCTTTTCTTTGTATCCAAACAAGTCCTAACCAAATTCTCCACAATCCTTACAACCAAACACAATCATTTCCTTATTTATAATATAAATTTCAGATTCCCTAAAATCTATCTACCTAATTTACAGCAATATGTTAGATTAAAATACAATTCTCTTTTCACTTTTATTTAATATTATATTTAATTATTTGAATTATTATTTAATACATAAAGTTAAGAAAAATTTAGATTTTGTTTCAATGTATGATGTGAATTAAATTTTTATAAACGGATACATATTTAAAAAATTATTTTAGGATTTTTGTAACCAAACAAGTATATTCAGATATAGATTATTTTATATTTGAGTTATTTTAATATATAATAAATATTTACACTTAAAAGTTAAAATGTCACATGTGCGAAGGATTTGGATAATTTTGAATATAAATTTAGTTATCATTAATTTCGTGTTACATGAAAACTTTCATATTATTCGATAACAAATATTCGCTTTTAATGAAATCTATTTCTTAGTATCAAGTACAGATTTTTTTATATTTATTATAGTTAAAAATAAAGGAACTAATTTATTGATTCGAAATTATAATGACATATTCGAATTAATTTCTTCAGATTTCACAGAGTTGTTGATTTATAAAACAAACAAAAAAATAAAAGAAATGTATTGTTGTGTACCACGGGATAAATCCTGACTATATACGAAAATTCTTCTTACAAGATTCCTATAAAAAAAGATATTTCAAATTTGCGTAAATAACCTACTGAGAAAATGCATTAGTTACGATCGATAATGACCTACTGATGAGAAAAGAAAAAAAAAGACACAAACAGCAATTGAAATAGAGCTCAAAGGGATATGCCTCTTCCATCAACAAATTATTTTTATTTTCAACGCTTTTAAACTTAGTATAAATCTAATATAATTTTTTTTTTGACAGCATCTAATATAATTTTTTTAAACAAGCACATTTTGTATAAATATGAATTTAATTTCATTAATACTATCGAAGGATTTTTTGGAGGTGAATTCCTCTATCAGTTGATTTTCTGTTCTAAGCTTAAACAACTGAAGAAATCATGAAAACTAATAGAACATGTAGCAGTAAATATATTAATTTATTTATGAGTTAAATATATATATATATATATATAACTATTGGAATATAACAACACTATAAAAAATAAAACGTGTAATTTCTTTATTAAAAAGCAAATTCATTGAAAATTGCAAAGATTTTCTATTTATTCATCATGTTTATTTATTTTTATTAACGGAACTAAAATATAAAGTGATTTTTTGTAAACAAAATGTTTTAAGATCGAGAATGTTTCAAAAAGAATAATGAAAAATAGCAAAATGAATTAGTTAATTATAACTAGATAAGGTCATATGAAGGTTAAGTTAATGTATATGTTCTCGTCATCTTATATTATGTTTTTGATCTTTTTATATCCATATACAAATGATAGATAATAGATATATTAATTGATGATTAAACCCTTCTTAAATTATGATTTTTTGACATGATGTATAGGAATGGCGTATGCTAGCGCCAACTTGCAATTTGATATCGACAATTAATTTTTAAATGATGAGACAATGACAAATAATGTTTTTATTTTCGGAAAATTCTAATATAATAGGTAGACTTTTTTATTAAAAACAAATTTAGTTATACTTGGTTAAACAAATTCTTCTCGGTAACCTTTACTTGCTAAAGTCGATACTATTGACATATAACGCTTTTATTATTTTACAAAGTTGTAATTCAATGTTTTGTTAGTTGGCGAAACCAATTACCGATGGTCCTACACTTTGACACTAGATTTTCACCCGCGATACACAGTTGGATTAAATTATAAATTATTATATTTTAAATAATAATTTTTAATTTATTTAGTTTTAAAATTTTCAATTAATTAACTTTTATCTAATTAATTTCTAATTTTGATTAGTATTTTTTTTTTTCTTTTTACGTTTTATATAGTTTAGAACCTAATTACATTAAATTTGTTATTATATAGAATATGAAATTTTAAAACACTTAGTTTTGTATTTTAGTATTAAACAGAGGTATATGATTATATGGTATGTTAGTGTATATTTTTATTTGTATACAATTTTTTTTTTGGAATATTAAGATTGTGTTGTAGTATGTGTAATATTTTGTAGTTCATATATTAAATAATTTATAAGTTAATTTTCCAAACTATGACTACAAATCTATAGTATATGAAATAAACGATTAGTTCTAGTGTTGGTTCTATAGTCCAAACCCGCCATGCCAGGCGGATCACGAAACATGTTCAAAGATTTTTAATCCGCAAAAATTCATCATACGAAACCCGTAAAAGTAAAATATAGTATGTGAGGCTAAAAATCACTTTTTATCTAATCAATTTTTCAATTTTTTATTAAGTAAACAACAATACTTGGATTTACCCTTAGGGGTGAACCTCTTCATTCACCTCCTTATAAAATAAAGAAATAAAATATGTATCATTTGCAATTATGTTTGTTACCTTTTAAAACACTTAATTCTATAAAAAAATCGAAAATAGATAGAGTTAATTTATTTATTAAATTAATAATTAATGTCAATGACATACTTGTAAATAGATTTGAACATCAAGATTTATTTCATAAATGTCTCAAAAAATGTATATATAGATACATACGCAAAAATACTTTTAGAGTTACATGTTATCTATAAATCGTTATGTCTCGTTTGGGTGTAGCGATTTAAGAAAAAAAGTAGATGCTACCATATTTCTGAAAAAAAAAAGTTCTATCAAATCGAAATTTAGAAATAACGTTTATTGTTTTATTTTGTCAGAACAATTTTTAGTGTTTTATAAAATTAAATATTGAAAATTTATAATCATATTTTTGTCTGAAAGTTAACACGTAACGTCTAGTTTATTTGCATTGTAAAAATATGTTAGAGTTCAAATATCAAGTAAAATCAAATAAACTTAGATGAAACCAAATAGGTAAAAAAAAATTGTAATTATTTCTCCTTTTTAAAATTTTAATATTTTATTTTGAATTTTTAAGATACTCTTTTTGTCTCGTATTTTTGGTCAACTACTTTTTCCTTCTTAATTAAGCCTTACCTCTTCGATTTTATATTATATTGTCTTAAACATTTCGTTTCCATAAATCAAAATAATATTTTTGTTCATAAACGTCCCAATAGTCATCTCAAAGGGCAAAATGCGTATCATCTCAAATTAGAATAACAAAACTTCCGAATCGACCCTTATAGTATATCTCACATGTTTGTTTCAAAACACAACCCTATGTTTTAAACATAATGAACTCCTGTCATTAAATCTTATTACTAATTAGAAACTTATATCTTGAACAGTATTAAATTTAGTCAAAACATATATTGACGGTATTAAAAAAAAAGTGTTCTTTCAAGCAATTGTATTAGTCACTAATGTTATACATGCACGAGGATAATTTGATGTACAAAGTTAAGAGGGTGAAATCATCATTATAATATAATATTGTCTAATTAAGAGGCAGACGACATAAATTGATGTTCTTAGAGAGGAAAAGAAGACAACCCATGACTTCCGCATTAGTTGGATTCAATTAAAGATTTAATTAGAGGCCAAAACTTGAAGCTAATCATTGTATTTTGATGATAATATTAATAATTATGGGTTCACTAATTATAAGCATTTGTGGTGATTATCTGCTCTATACTATACGTGGTTACTAAATTATAATTTTATTCTCCAATTATATATATGTTATCATCAATATCGTTTCAATAATGTTTTCTTGTTATCACATCGTTCCAATTATTAGATCCATACAACTGTAAAACTCTAATTAAGAAGTTTAATAACTATAATACAACATTTGTCGAGAACTCGATATGTAGTAATTTGGATTTCAACTATGACCCTCATAAAATGATTTTAATTAAAGCAAGAAATAGATATACAGTCTCTAAAACAAACAAATGTATGCTTAAGTTATAACTTATAAGCTTTTCAATTAAAAGATTTTCTGAAATTGCCTATAAATCTATAAGGGGAAGGAGAGGATTTAACATCCCTTCCAACCACGTCAATAGCATTCATATACCGGAAGTTAGATCACACATCGGATATGAAAGATTAGCATTCACAACTAAATAAACACATTTGTATATAAACTGAAAGTGTCATCTGTATTTTTTATAGATTAGGATGAAACCTAGCAAAAGAAAAGTCACATTTATATATACCTTGTAGTTGTGGTCCAAAGTCTTATTCCTAGGTTTCGCCTTAGAGCACCAAGGACAACTAAATAGACGAGGATAATAAATTAAACACAGTGGGAAGTATTTGTTTATTGTAAAGAGACTCAACTAAGGGATGCTTGAAGAAAAAGGTTCTTACATGAACTATATATATCTTAGCGAGACAACTAAATTAAAAGTATATATTTTGAATACATTGTTTTGGTATCATATTGAATAAACCACAGATTTTATAACAAGACGTTAAATGGTAAATACATACCCCTCTATATATACTGTGTATATACATAACAATATATGTATAAGTTAAAATATTTGCACATATTATATAGTTAAACTAGCACCGATCATTTAATTCTTAATTATGTATATATATGTGAATATATTTGAAGTGATGTGGAAAAGAAAAAATAATAATATGTATAAGTTATAAGTTATAACCAAAGGAAAACAACGTTGGTATCCAACAACAACAACATCATCATTCGTATAATTTAATTATGAACCCTTTACCAAAAAAACAATATATGGCTATAAGACACCTAAATGAGTTAGGGCTGAGTTGTCACGTTTATATTGATAAGTGATAATAAAAAGCGAACGTAGAATGGGAGACACGAACAAGTCGCAAGATAAGAAAAATTAAAGGGTCAATTAATTAATTTTGTAACCAAAAAAATACTAACATAATAATTGTTTAATTAAAAGTGTTTGTGAGACTCTGTTACATATGAACAAATTAAGCTTGGCAGAGCGTAGATCTGAGTCAGACGATAATGTTTTTTTCCGGACAATAAAGTTAGGTTCCCTAAATTTTCTAATATTATCTCCACATGATCATCACACCAATACACACACACACAACACTCCTTAATTATCATATATATATAAACATTTATTCTCCACCCATTTCTTCAAAATTAAGAGAACTACCTTCGTTCTCTGTGCAAAACCTCAAAAAAAAAAAAAAAACATACAAACAAACAAATAAAAACGAAAATGAACATGGAAGATCAGTTTCCCAAAATAGAAACTAGCTTCATGCACGACAAGCTCTTGTCCTCTGGAATCTACGGGATCTTGAGTTCTTCGACGCCACCGCAACTTCTCGGTGTTCCAATATTCTTGGAAGGTATGGAATCTCCTCTTCTTCCTCCTCCTTCGACTCAGAGTTACTTTGTATCGCCTCATCATGAGCTCACTTCTTCTAGTCATCAATCTCCGGTAGCTTCTGTTCCTTGGAACTTTCTAGAATCTTTTCCTCAGTTTGATCAACGTCCTGATCATCCTTCTAAACCCCCAAACCTTACCTTGTTCCTCAAAGAACCAAAGCTTCTAGAACTTTCTCAGTCCGATAGCAACATGATCCCTTACCATAAATACATCCCAAACTCTCTTTATCAATCAGATCAAACCAGAAACGAGTGGGTAGAGATCAATAAAACCCTAACCAACTATCCCTCAAAAGGGTTTGGAAACTATTGGTTAAGTACCACCAAGACTCAGCCCATGAAGTCAAAAACAAGAAAGGTTGTTCAGACGACGACACCAACAAAGCTGTATAGAGGAGTGAGACAAAGACACTGGGGCAAATGGGTCGCAGAGATTAGGCTACCACGGAACAGAACCCGTGTTTGGTTAGGCACTTTTGAAACCGCTGAGCAAGCCGCGATGGCTTACGACACAGCAGCTTATATCCTGCGAGGCGAATTCGCACACCTCAACTTTCCTGACCTTAAACACCAGCTCAAGTCCGGTTCCTTGCGATGCATGATCGCCTCGCTTTTGGAGTCCAAGATTCAACAGATTTCGGCCGCCCAAGTAAGTAACTCTCCTCCTCCTCCTCCAACAAAAGTGGAATCATTGGAGCCAAAGAATCACATGAAGATGGAGCCATCAGGAGAAGTAGTGATGATGAAGAAACAAAAAAGTCATAAGGAAGTGATGGAAGGAGATGGTGTACAATTGAGTAGGATGCCTTCTTTGGATATGGATCTCATTTGGGATGCTCTCTCCCTTCCTCATTCTTCTTAACTTCAAAGTTAATGTCACAAGCTTAATTATTACTTCTTGTCATTTTTAATTTTCCATAAAAAGAAAGAAATTCATATTTTGATTCACATTTGGAGTTGAACACATTGTATTCCTTTTTTACAACCACATAATCAAGTGGTTCTCTCTTTTTTGTCTGCTAATTAATTGTTTTTTTCTTTGCGGTTACTAGTAACCATAAAATAGAAAAAGTGTTTGTTTTTTAATTGAGAAAATATTATAATTCGGTTGCACCAACTCCAACTTCAAAAGTCCAATATGTTAGAAAATTTCCTACATTCTATATAAAATGACTTAAGCTCAAAGGTCAATAGAGATTGTGAATAGTAGTAGGGCAGAGAAGAGTTAAAGGGAAGATATGAGTTCGGAGTTCTGTTTGTTTTTTGTTAACAATAATAACAACTACACAATATGAGTTTTACAAAAGGAAAAAAATTGTATGTAGCAGAGAAATAGAAAAGAGAAAAAATAACTTTTTCATCCGACCATTGTATAATTAAGCGTCACTTTTATTTCGAAAAGAGTACAATGTTTGTGACCGGTACAAGAAAAGAAATCTCAAACCCTCAACGTTAAGAGTTTTGGCAGAGATCGTACAAACTACAGTTGCTCACGTATTCATAATTCACTAGATATATATTTGTGTCGTGGTTTATTCGAATAAGTACATACCTTGCAGTTCAAGCACTATGAAGGTCCAGCTTCATAGACTTCGCCTTTACCTGCAAAACATTTGAAACCGCAATAGATTCAGCCACTTGCTAATCAAAAAAAAAGATTTTAAGTAGCAAGAACTGTGTATACACATTACTAAGAGGGTACTATTTGCAATGTTTTCCCCAGGAATCAAATCAAACAACGATGAAACTCACCATTGTGGATGAAGGGCTAGAAGAGGAGTCGAGAGGTCCAGATCTTCTCGCCTCCCAAAACCGGCTTGTTTTATCTCCACCACGCTGCACCTGAGATTTGCTCTGTTCTTTGGTAGAGAAACTAATCTTCTCTCTTCCCTTTTGTACAGCTCTCAGCCTTCCTCTCAGCACACCAACTTCACTCTCTATTTTCAGTCTTTCATAGTCAACAGCCGACATTGAATTTCTGCGCATGTTTGGAGACCTGTTCCTTTTCCCTGGTGGAAATGCCGGGGGAAGTCCATAACTTGAATCTGAAACACTTTGCGATCTGTCCAGTTTGACATCTCCAATGGCATGGTCAGAAGGAACATTCAGTTGCACTTTATTATCTTCATCAGTCACTACATGGATATCATGTACGTGGCAATCAATGTCATGGGAATCCTCACCAAGCATCTTAGTATCAGCGATGTCGCTAGTTCTTGTTACTAGTTCTGGAAATGAAGTGCAACCATCTTCTCTTTCTTTCAGTTCTACATCAAATGTCTCACTTCTTGACTGATCACACTCAGGATTTTGGTCAACTCCATTCACCTTGACTTCGTTATCATTGTCAACCTCCCCTGGCTTTAGAGAATCAGCATTATCATAATCTCCAGTAAGCACTGATTTGTTTCCAAAAGCAAGTAAACGACTGTCCATCTGACTAGTGAAGATCTCAAATCCAGAAGAGACATCAGCAGTCTCCATATCATCCTCCCATGGTTCAGTAATCTGTTGTGGCGTTTGCAACCTTCTGATTTGAGCTGGTTTCGAATCTGGCGCGTTAGGCAGAGGTTGCTCAGTCTCAAGAAACATTTGCCTGTAAGTGTCAACCTCCTTCTCCAAGAAATGTTTTTCCCTCTCCCTCCTCAGCAATATTTCTTTAAGAATGCTCATCTCTTCCGCATCAAAAACAGACTTTTCCTCTATCATCCGCTGATACTGCCTAGCTTCCATCTCTATCGACGCTTTCTCCTCTTGTAACCGCAATATCATACTCAAAGCCTCATCCGCAGCAGATGCAGCAGCATTTCTCTCTTTCTCTAGTTCAAGAGCTAACGCAGCACGTGCAGCTCGTTCTTCAGCAACCACTCGCTCTAAAATCTCAATAGTCTTTTGTGTCATACCACTATAAGTTAGATCCACAGGGGAACTGCATGTACCTTCACCCGCCCATGAAAATGTCCTTTCCGGTTGTTTGTTATGAGCATCAGCTTCACACCCGACTGAACTTAGTGAAACACTTTTCCTCAAGGACACATCCTCCAAACATTTTCCACTATCTACATAGTCATAATCAAATTTTACTATCAAAAGTAATAATTTTACACAAAGGCAAAACAAGAAACACTCAGCCATAATAAGCTACTGACCTTGGGAGTTGAGAAGAAGAGGATCGTTTTCGTCAACATCGACGCTCGAAGGAGATTGCTGAAAGTTCTTATACCCAAAGTTACCTTGAAAATGGTTCTTGACACCATAAGGCGACCTATGAAAGCTAAGACGCTTACTCTTAACTCTAAAACTTCCCTTTTTCAAACTCTGCGCGGTTAAAAGATCCAACCCTGAAGCATTATTCTCAACCCAAGAACCAACCCTTTTCACAGAAGGAGTACTAGAGACCTCTTCTTCCAACTCAACGCGTCTCCTCTCCCCTTTTCTCTTCTTACCAACAAACACACCACCACCACCATTACTATAAGCTTCTTTACACAGAACTGAATCAAAAGGTGTTCTATTTCTAACAGATCTCTGAACAGAAGAGATCTTTTTCACAGGAAAGTTCACTAAACTCTCTTGAAAACACTTGTTCTTGTTTGGGTTACTGAATAAGCCATCACAAGGACATGGGAGTTCTAAACCGAACAAACCGAGGAAGTTGGAGGATATATAAACGAGAGTGGAAGCGCAAAGCAAAGAGAAGGCTACAGAGAGATCAACAAACGCAGCCACTAAACCCTTAAATGTCCATGATCTTACCTCTCGGCAACGCATTTTTGAGACAAACTCTACAAAATTTATTCAAAAGCAAATTCAAACAAGTTGATGAATTTGGTTCGTCAATTTCAAATCAATTAACAAAAGCAAAAAATTGGGGGAGAGTGTAACTGACCAAGGAATCAATCGTGAGCCCGGAGAAACTGCTTGCGATTTGGATTAAATTCCGTTAATCAGAGAGAATTAATATTAATAATAATAACTCACACAATGACACAAAGAAGAAGAAGAAGAAGTTGAGAAATCCGTAAACGGCTCTGCCTCTGCCGTTTTATTTTTCTTTCTTTGGTTCAAAAATCAAAACCTTTCTAATTTTTTTTTTAAAACTTCATTTGCAAATCACAGGAACGAGTGAATCGATACGCCGCCGTTTCCTCACCGACCCCATCCTCTCTCTCTCGAGATCTCGAGATTTGTGTTTTGTTTTTTTTTTTTTCCTTTTAATATATTTTTTATTTTGTACACGTAGTATTTGTAAATTGATTATTGATAGATTTATGTGTTAAATATGAAAGCAATAGTAGTTTTTAAGTAGTTTCATATGATTATTGATGATTTTAGAGAAGTTAATATGATTTATTGTAAAATCTTTTTAAATCAGCTAAATCTATAAGATTTAGATTTTATGTTTAACTAAGAAATTCTTTCAAATTTTCTTAAATCCTTCAAAATCATTAAAAATTATATCCATAATCTGTTTTAAATAATAATGGATTTTAAGGTATATTGTTAAAATCATTACTTCAATAACATTGGATTTCATTAGAGTTTTTAAAATACATAATTGAATAAGATATGGTTTGTAGATTTTTCACAAATCACTAAATCAAATTAGTATTAAAGTTGTTTTATTAATAAAAATATCTGATTAATTTATAGTAAAAAAGTATAATGTAGATTAGTCTCTTATATATGATATTTAGAGTTAATATATTAAATTACAGTATTGGTGTTTTTATGTAAAATGTATAATTTGGATTAATTTCTGATATATGATTTTTAGATTTAAATTATAAAATTATAGTATTAATATTTAGTAAAAATATTTAAATAACAATATATGATATTTAATACATAATTTTATTTCTGTTAATAAAAGGGTACCAAATAAAATATAAAATTACAGTATTGGTGTTTTTATAATTGTTGTGAACTCATGAAAAACGTATTTTTAAAATAAAATTTTATGAGTTTGACTAAAATTTTGAATATAAGTTAATTTTGAATATAAGTTATCGTAAAACATCCCTTACTCAATCTAAATAAATAAATAAAAGTTGTTTTTTACTTACAATCTTAAAAAAATCGGGCAAGATTAGACGGAATCGGATTAGGTGGAAAATAAATGACTGAATTTTACAAAAAAAAAACAAAAAGAAAAAAATCGTTAATGGAGGCAAGAATGGACATATAGTGACTGATTAGTGAGAGAGTGATCGAAGCTAGGCAAGAATTTTTAGGACAAGGTATTATATACATAAGAGGCTGAGACAGAGAGGTTTGATTACGAAGTTTTAAAGTTAAATACAACAAGAAAGCAAATAATGAAGCTAAAATTTTTCCTCGCTCTCTCTCTCTATCCAATGCTACTTCTAGGTATAACCCATCCAGCTTCATGACCCACACCTACACTGTCCCCGTTTCCAAACACTCCTCGTTGTCTTTTCTTCATCAACGCAGCTGAAACTGGACTTCCTACAGTGCTGGAAGTCAGAGAGCTCTCTGCTGAACAGTTGTTCTTGTTCTCTATTGCTACTGCAAGCTCGGATAAGGATGGGATTGTTATTTTGGTTGTCTCGAAGGTGCTTGTTGTTGTTGTACCTTGGCACCCATTATTGGAGATGGAGACCTTTATGGCTAGCTCTGACAGCTCTTCTCTTGCCGCCTCTAGCCCAGCAAACGCAACAGCTTGCTCCTGTATAGCCTTGCATGCTTTTTCTAGAATTGATTGCAAGTACTTTCCTTGCGTCTCGATCCTTTGCTGGAGTCGCCTTTGCACCTGCGCATACTGATAGACCTCGTTAAAATGTGGAACCATGGCGCAATGTTGTTGAATTGTATATCAATCTCACGTTAAAATGGACAGTATCTGTATATGGTTCAATGTTTCATTAACAGATGTCCTAAGTAGTATTGTTCTGATAAGCTTTGAAAAAGTATGTTCAAAGGCACAACTCTTAGGTATAGGTCTACTGTATCTAGCTTAGAACTGAATGTCACATATAAGATCTGTTGTGAGTTGTGTTAAAGAGCAGTTAGTGAGGGACAAGGATGTCTCGTTAGTTTGGTTGGACATTTGGTAGAGTAGAGAGTCTCTCATTATTCAAAATCTCTCTGGTTTTTGGTAGATTCGAATAAGAAAACAAACCTCTAATTGCTCGTGTAGTCTTCTTTGGACTTCCATCTGGGCACGCAAAGCTTCAGTGACCTGGTAACTCCTGGCTCACACAAAACCAAAAAAATAATGACTGTTCATACAGCAAACATTCACAACCGCTAGTCAAAATTTGTGACAAAGAGACCACTTGTAAACCGTACTCGTTTTGTTCCTGCGCAGCCATTCTTAACGACGATGTTGACGATGAACCTGTGTCCTGACTCTCCCCAACACAAGAAACTGCAGAGATATAAGTTCATAGAGATATCAGTACACTACAGAATCCATGAAAACAAGATTCAGACAACACCGATGATGTCATTTGTTTGAGGAAACAATCTTGTTATCTAACTACCAATCAGCAATGATGCAAACAACATATAGTAATATTACAAACTAGGATCCAAATAGCCAACAGGAATAGAGTAAAGAACAAAATGCAACGCCCAATCGGGTATGTGACAGAAGAAACGCTGGACAGACCGAAAATGGACATAAAAAGCAATGGTGGATTCGATGAAAATACCATCTTTGGAGTTGTCAATTGATTCTTTGCAGGATTGCCTCCCAAGACGAAATTTCTACAGCAAAACATGGATACCAAACAACACAGTCAAAAGCAAGCACTGATCATTATTAAGTAATCAGGTAAACAAAGATAAAGTAGGCAATGAAGCATCATAACTGATACTGCTGTTGGTAGTATCATCATCAGACCTGAAGATGAGATTTGAGGTGGTAGAGAGTGAGACCCTTCACACCCATTGTTCTCATTATAGTTTTGGGCGTTGCTTCTGTCAATCAAAAACACACAGAGAAACTAACAATTTTCAAAACTAAACAAGGCAACAGTAACATCAAAAGGTATAACGAGGCCTTATGCAGCACACAATAACTCAAGTAAATTCCTAATTGTTTCAGAGTGACATCAACCCAAGAAACCTTTCTATTTCGGGATTCAATATTTTCCAAATCTGTATGGAGGAACAAAACCTAAACCGACCAAGACTCTTTGTCAATACAAACCTATACCCACATTTTAATTTCCAAGATCCATAAAATTTCAAACAAGAGACACTTACTGTCGGGTCCGCCGAGCTGAGTGACGGCGTCAACGAATCTTTCATGGAGCTCAGAGGTCCAACGAAGGCGGGGCTTGGGGTCAGTGGTGAGGACCAAACAAGCGTCGATGGGGAGACTAGTTCCGTCAGAGTAGTCTCCCATGCTGCCATCTAGAGGAAGCGAAGAATGAATCGCCGAGTACATTCTCTTTTACCACTAAATTTTTTCTCGGCTGTTTTCCCGGGAAAGTGAAGGAGAAATGTTAGGGTAGGGGACACAGAGAGGAATATGCAGATTTTTGGATATCCAAAGACAGCGAAGAAGACGAGTTGATTGGGACAACACTCATTCGATACTATTTTATTTTGTGTGCTTTTTTTTTTTTTTCTTACTTTTCTTTTGTGCATTATTAACATTATTTTTACTATTTTGCGTATTTTTTCTGCATAATTAAATAAAACTACTAGTACTATGACGGATAAAACTATTTTCATATTAATTAAAGTTTTTTTTCAGATTCAAAAAACAGTTTAAAAATAATATTAAGTTATTACATTGTTATAAAAAAAACTATTTAAAAAATATTATTAAATTATTACACGTTTGTGACAAGAAAAATTAAATCTCGTTAAACTAGTATCATTCAATGATGGTGATAAATTTTATAATGAAAAATATCTTAGTGAATGATTATATAGTGATCAATCCTAGTCAAACAACTTAATTTTGGTTTTTTTCTCAACACAATTTCAAAATAACAAAGAAAAAAAGATCATAAAAGTTTATAATTGCTAAAATTATATGGAGAAAACTAAACATTTTAAAAATAAATTCATACCAAACTTAAAACCAAATACCAACTTGTTTTTCCTTTTTTTTTTTTGGCACCGATACCGAACATAATATCGACTATGAGTCTAGAAATGATAATTATAAACTCAACCAATCCCTATCGATATCGAGCGACATCATATTAACATTATCTTCTCTACCGGTTGTTTCACTTGGAGGTGGCTCTTGGCGAACATCATTCTTGGTCGTTTTAGTGTTGTTGGCCCTGTAAATATGTGTGTTGATGTTGTTTTTTCCCTCTTCTATTTCCTGCTTGTGACTCATGAAATCAAAAAGGTATTGTTTTGGTTGATTCATAGCCATTATTGGATTATTGTTTATGTTAAGATGTTGTAATTGTTGAGAGGCAGACCCAACCAAACCATGAAAACGCATCACAGAGGGATAAATGGGCTCCATCTCCAAACTAGCGTTTCCATTGCTGCTACTTCCTTGGTACGGACAATAACTTACATGTTCAAGTGGTTGTGGATCGAACTCAGCTTTATCATCGTCTTGACCGCCTCCTACAAAAAAGTCATTTGTGGTGATCGTCAACTGCTTGGCTTGCACCTCAAATGGAAGCACCGGTGGATCGCGAAGAGGAGAAAACTGCATGAAATCTGAGTTCTTCCTACAAAGTATGATTTTCTCTTTTGAGTAAGATAGTAATGCATAGATCTCACTCAAGTTAAGATCTTCAATTCCACGGCCGTGTTGTAAACGTAACATTAACTCATCAGTGACATACTCCTTAGTTTTTTTACTACTCTTCATCAATTGTTTACGAACGGCATTTGTCTTCTCCTTCAGAAATGATTCGACATCCGTCTCTTTCTTCTTCTGCACGAACTTTGGCAAGGCAAAAAAATCGTTTACGAGGCCACGAGCCCTCTCAGCAGATGGCCACACCACTGGCTCGGCTTCATTAGGGCAAAAAATGATTAGACAAACCCATATATCACACAATATGGATAGCTCTTTCACCTTTTTTAGTAATCCTTCTTTCCTTCTCTTTAAAATTATTGCTCTTGCTTTGTCATTCTCTACCCATGCAAGTTTTAGCTTTGCCATGGTCACTACTTGATTTTAAGCTCTCTCTTTTTAAAGTATAATTGTTATTTGATATGTGAAGAAAAACGCACCGATTGATTTAAATAGATTTGAAATGAAAGAGATAAGATTTTAGAAATTGATACTAGTCAAAGGTGGATGATAAAATTCTTAGTAAGATGTAAAATTAATTACTATTTACTAAAAAAAAATGTTGAATATTTCTTAGATTGACTAAGATAAACCAATCTTTTCAACCTAAACTAAATTGAACATATCAACCCAAAAGTTGAAATGTTCCTTTGATTTGGATAAATAGTTACTTTTCAAATATAATAAAAACCATAACTGATTTTGAATGAATATGAAAAAAAAGTCTATAGAGTAAATATAAATTGTTAAGAAAAGAAATAATTCAAAGCTAAAATTAAATTTCTACCAAACTATACTAGATTTGGTTTTGGTTTACAATGATTATTCTTTTAAAACCAAATTAGTAAAGCAAAACTAAAACCCAGATTAAACCACCAACGTGAAAATCTCTATGTGGTTCTGTTATTACATGGAATTGAACTATATGCAAATAAAAAAAAATATATTTCTTTCGAAATCTGGGTTTTTTGGTCAATGATTTAACTATTATTTAATACTAATAATTTTATTGACCACATTATTTCCAGTATTGTGCATCATATTAATTAGTGGTGTTTGAAAATTATCCTAAACACTAAATGTTGACTACAAATTTTCTACAGATTTTCTTCTATATAAGCATCATTATAACATTTTAATAATAATTTTTAATCAAATTAAATATTTTACCATATTTTTACAAACATTTTAACTCTTAAATTATTTTTTGTTTATTTTTTTTAAGATGTTTTCTTATCAAATGTTATATTAGTATTATGTAATGAAATTTGTTTTCTTATCCAGAGTAAAATAACATTAATTTTAAATAAAGATATATACTTTTAATTGAGGAAATCTTTTCTCTTTTTCTTTGGTTTTTTTTAATTGTCATTGTGGTTCTTTTAGAGTCAGAATGTGTGTGTTTTCTTTGTTTTTCAATCATGTTTCTTAGCTTTGGTTTGTATTTGAACTTCTCAAGCTTTTTCATATTTCAATAGTTCTCAAATGTAGCTTTCTTTTTATTTTATTTTTGTCTGATTAACTCATTTTACTTTTGAGCTTTGAGGAAAATTAAGATTTGTTAGATGTTTTTTGCTAGTTTAACCAATTATATATATATATATATATATATATATATATATATATCACACTGGTTGATTGTTAAATGATCTTTTCAAAAGTGTAGTAAAACTAGTTTACAGTTTTATGAAAATATTAATTGAATACAACAACTGTATAAAATAAAAATCTTTATCTTTTAGTTAAAATATCAAAAGTGGTTTTTATGTTAAGTATATACGTTTCCAAAATATTCGTTTCGCATTCTCTTTCACATATCCGTTTTAGTCTCCATACAACACAGATTCATTATATCCTTTCTATGCATTATTGTCTTCTTAATTGTTCATTGAGTTCCTCCATATTCATTTTCAATTCGTCTTTTTAATTCAATTCATTCACTTGTTCCCCATTTATAATTTTATATTGTTCCTTTCGTACCAGTCAAGCCAATATTTGACACGTTCATGTTTAAATTATAAAATTCTTCCATGTTCATTTTTGTCTAGTGTATCTAAGTTTGCAACCAACGATCATATTTGATTGCAAATAAAAATAACGAAAACTTCTATGGAACTGATCAGGCTTAATAGAGAACACAATCATCTTACAAAGAAGAACACATGATCGGCTGGTCATGTTAATAAAAACTGAACCAAAAAGCAAATTCGTTCGTCAAATAATTTAGCTCAAAGCTCTATGTTGCTTAGATGATCATAATTCATAATATCATTTCACATAACATAAAATTGTTTTTATAAGCCAGTTGTTGGTGTAATTAATAGCAGCTTAAAACCCCTGGAATTACCAAATATCAGAACTCATTTCAGAAGCACATCATTCAATCATCTGAATTAAGAGCCTCTGTTTCTTGATAACATAGGAGCTTTACAATCATTTCAAACACTTTCGCTCAATCTACAATTCATCAATCTATAGCCGTAGATGCACATATCTAGACATTTATATAAGCCAAAAAAATAAGAGATAGGCTTTGAAGAATAGTGAGAATTACTTTACCAAAAAGAAAGGAGTTATTCGTCTTCTCCAGTTATCTAGGGTTTCCATTGCTTAAGATTGATTCATGTATAATACACAGAAAAAGAACATCAGTACTGAATAAGCAAGTTTTAGTAAGAGAACATTGCTCAAGTATGTATTGCATCATCATTATGGACTCAGCTTACCCGTAAGCTTTGGTCCATGACCTACTTGTTCGGGCGAACACCAGAGCATGTGAATAACTTTGCAGCTCAAAATTTGGAACAGGGACTTGACCTTCCCAAAAGAGGCGAGTGAGCTGCCAGGCTCTAGGTCTTCTTACTAGTAATCTTTACATGAACAAGCACCTCCTTCAAAATGATGAAACCTATACGCATCCCTTAATATGATTATTCGATTTGATACCTTGGATACAAAATTTATCCAAGCATGGCAACCGTTACAAACGCGTAAGTTCTTCATTACATTTATAGGCATCGTTGTAGGTAAGCTAAGGAGTCCAAATGAAATTGCTAGTTTCTCGCTGTGAATGAAAATCATAGGATCTTTTTGCTCTTGCTGCAGTTCACTAATAGGCTGAACATTCTTGCACATACCCGATCTCAGATGCTAGTTTGGTAAGATCTTGGAAATATTCATGTATTTCATCTGCCAACGGGTGATTCTGGTCACCGACATAGAAAGAGTGAATTGAGTTTTTAACTTCAATCCAACTCTGTCCCGGTTCTTTCTTCACACCCTTCTCTTTCATCCTTTTTCTTGTAAGATCCCTAGAATCCCATTTCTTGCACACCGCATACAGATTTGACAGAAGTACATATGTTGCTTAGTCTTCAGGTTCTAACTCTAGGAGATCACTTGCATAAAACTCTCATATTTCTATGTTCTTGTGCGCCACACAAGCACTCAAAAGTGTTCTCCTGACCAATGCATCTGGCTCTATAGGCATCTCCAGGATAAAATCTTTCACCCGGCTCAAAAGATCAGCTCGGGTTAGCATATCCACTACACACACATAGTCTTCCGCTTAGGAGATAAACCATATTTTGTGTTCATGGATTCAAAGTATTCAACTCCCTTGCCCACTAGTCCTATGTGGATACATGCTGATAGAACTCCACAAACGTCACATGATTAGGCCTTATATTAGATTGTATCGTCTAGTCAAAAGAATCTAGCGCTTCAGTACAAAATCCATGTTTCGAGTAAGCATTAAAACCATAAATGAAAAACTAGAGGTTAGGTTCTGGTAGCCAGCCAAACTTGCAGAACATTCGCATATTTGGTAGGAGAATCCCGGTGAAAAGACAGTAGTTTGTTACGAATAAGCCGGTCGAGGAACTGAACCATACGATCAAGAGGTCGGAGCGTCCCCATGGCGACGCCGATTCCGCTCCAGCTAAACAGTGTGGATAGTTGCTTGGAAGATAAGCCGAAGAACGAAACTAGCTGTCCCAGAGTGAATATAATAGAATTACTAATGTGATTTCGCATATGCTTAATAAAAATGCCCTTTGGTCAGAGTGGTCCTCTGATCCTTCTCACATTGTCAAGAGGACTGATGATCACATGGCAACCTGTCTTTTTTTTTTAATTAATGTTTTTTTTACACAACCAATATTAATGTTTACTTTACGTGCATATTTAATCGACATGGTCAATTGGTAATTTTCGTACCATTTGAGCTGGAGACTATGTTGATGCCATTGGAACTATCATTACATTATGTGACCTATATGAACATTCATGAGAAGGCTTTGTTCGATCATTTATGGATAGGCTGACATACAATTAACACTTCAATGTTAATCGCATTAAACGCAACAAGCCAACAAACATATTATTAAAATTAAACACAAATTTCCGATCAAAGGCACACATAATAATATTGCGTACATATCTTGGAGAGAAAAGCACATTTTTGGTATAACGTGTATACATAACATAACAAGAAGTCGGAAAGTAAAAACACATCAAAATAAAAAACCAAGATCATGATCTACTCTTCTCCTGCCTTTTCATTTTATCTCCATATCAATCATCTGCCTCGTCAATCCTTGAAGCATGCAAACAATCTAAAGTACAAAAATTTAAGTTTGAGCACTTAAATACCAATGAATCTAGGCATCAAGAAGAACAGTGACCACAAACTGGTCGAGAGCTACCACGGTTGCGAGCAATCTCCATCTCTTCGTCAATATCATTGTAATTTTTAATGGTCACTAGGGGCTTCAAGTACATGTTTAACCCCAATAAACATGTAACATGGAGAGTAACCCTACAATAGTCGCATGTATAAAACCATATCCTTGAATCCAATTTGGATTCACATATCTCACACCGATATTTGAGATCTGTTTTATCTTCTTCTTCGTAGCAAAGCGTGAGTGGACGGCTATCATACTTGTAATGTGCCACAGAAGGCACATTAGCACACATGAGACACAAGAATGAATTGGATTTAACACATTCTAGGAAAAATGAGGAATTCGAGATTGACTTACACCTCATACATTCACCTCTAGTCAAGTTCATGAAGACGGGATGAGGATGGCATTCATGGATTAAAGGATCTGGAAGGGAAGCGTATCTTACATTAAGTACAAATGCACAATCACTTTTAGTGCATTCATACACGAAACCACATCCTAATTGCTATCACCCTTTGCATATGAACATGTCGTAAACAAAAAAATCAGGAAAGAATAAGTAGAATTCAGTAGGGGTTGGGAGGAGGATAAGCGGGTGTTTGTGTAGCGAATGGCTTTTCTTACGAGGAAGGTATGCACATGTTTCATGGAGAACAAATTTGCATTGCATACAACTATATAAACAATCTGAAGGTAGTACTGGAAGAATGCAAGCATCACAAAACTTGCTTTCTTGATCTCCAAGACTTCTGTTCTTGTGGAACCTCATATAATGGTCATGGCTGAAATGTTGTATTGTGTTCTCATCAATCTTCACGAATGGCTCAATATCTCCATCTTCAATAGTTTCTTCGGGAACTCCATCAAGATCTTTCCCATCCCGTACACCTTCCCTCGTTGCATATTTTGAATGGATAGCGTAGTGGCATCCTTTAGTGCAAGAATACTGCCCGTAAATGATGTCTACAGTTTTGCGACAAACCCCCACAAGGATAATCACCAGGAAAAAGAGAGGGAGTGAAAGAGAGGCGGTGAGGGTGACGGGTGATCCCAATGATACGAGGTAAGTAGATAGATGTTCCATGATCCATGTAGTTACATGGATGACATGTAAAAACTTGATCGGTGTGATCTTCCAAAGACAAACCACAAGCATCACAGCGCAGAGGGAGCGTTTTAGAGAAAAGGGTGAGGGTGAGGGTATGCTCATGGCTCTTTGGTGGTGTGATAGTGAGAGGCAGTTGGTATGTTGTACAGGAAGCATTGAAGGTGAATTTGCAAACAGAACAATGATAGTATATATTTTCAAGATGTTTTCGACAACATTTGCATTTTCATGCTTCTCATCATTGTCACCGTCATCATCGAATATACTTGAGTCGGAGGATCCGTCGGTCCCCGGTGAATGAGGTAACTTAGAACTATGAACTTCAAGATCTAGTGAGATAAGGGTAGGAGGGTGAGAGGGATGAAAAGGGTGGCTAATCTCCGGTAACAACAACTCACAACCAAAATGAAATTTCAGATCGCAAATTCAACAATAATAACACTAGTAGTAGTCAACCTTTTGCGAAATCTCTCCTTTGCAAGTGTGGCAGATCATAGAGTTTGGAGTGAGACTCTCAGAATATTCCACCCTTTCAAATGAGTGAAGTTAAGCCGAATCTGCCAGACGACATAAGGGTTCTAAACGACTATGTTATGGTAGTGTTTCCATGGATTTGTGAAGGAGAAATGAAGTTTCACGAGAAACTAAGTACTGTAAAAGGTTCTGAATATAAAACGTTTTTCTTGGCTCTTTAGTCTATGTTCATTGGAATACTAGGAAGGACAAATTGGTTCCAGCTGTACGGACGGACTGATTTGTACTTTTTATCTCAGTTCTCAACTAATAAATATTTGATGTTTGAAGATTAATATCATTTTTTGATGTTTTGTTGCATTTGAGTATTTGGCCATAAATCTTTTTTTGTATTGACTAAAATACAATCAAAACGTGGTTGTTGAACACCTAGTTGATATGAAAATATTTGGAAATGATCACACCGTTGCTTAAATTATAAAAAGGTCACTAAATCATAACAAAACACCATACATAAAGAAGACACTATTGATGAAGTTTAAATGTACAGTTTATAAATCAGACTTGTCTATCAGCCCGACGACCCAAAGAAAATAAGAGTTTTAGGCAAAAATTATTATCTTGTACTATTATTATTAAAAATATTGTATTATTGAAACTTTGTAGGTTTTTATTAAAAAGATTTAGACCTTCCCCTATTTTTTATTTTTAAAATATTTTGGAACTTTTGAGGTATACGCAGATTAGTGATATTTTTTAAAACTATGAACCTTTTTGCATGTAAAGTTTCCAAAATAACAAAACTAGCTTGACCATCGGCCAGGCCTTCTGTTTATTTAATCTCACTGATTATAGTGATTACTTTCTTTTTTTACTGTTCATATCGTCTCGTTTATTACTGACGCATATTTTCGCAATATATTAAAATCTCTTTTTTTCCTTTGCAGTAACAAAGAGTGAGAGGAAGTTGCATTTCCTATTCCTATATTCGAGTAGGTAACGTAAACACAGAACACTTACTAGAATATTGACAAACTACAACTCATGCATACACTGGCTGAAGAAGAAGGGCTGATCGAGTTTCATGGTGATTTTATTTATGGATTAAATGATGCCCTCAGTGTACTCTCGGGTTCAGGATTCGGCCGACTATATCAATATGGTATCATAGATGCTACGATATATATTCCAGACCACTATCTATTGATATGGAGAGAAAGGAACCGAAGACGACATGGGGAGCAACCAACATCTTTAGCAAATCTACTTAATTGACATGGGTCGTAATCAGTTGTCCATAGTCTCAACCGTAGTAACGAAAGTCTAGAAGGACACTTGCGGGAATGGTATGCTGTAACGGATTTCTATGATTTTTTCGAAATTAAGCTACTCATAAGCTCTTTCATCTTTGCCTCAACTTCAGTATTTTCAGTTTCAGCTTTTCAGGCTATAAGATTGTAAAATTATAGACGCATTTACTGTACCTTTTTCTGATGAACAAAATTTGACATTCATGCGAATAAATAAAAATAATATCAATTTTCATGGACTAATTAAAGGATTTGAAAGAGAAGTATACCTTATATCTAGTTGAAATTTACAATCTTTTCGGCTGAATTTGTATACGAACCATCTGGATCACAACCATTGCGATCTGAATATACCATTTAACAAAAACAAAATGAAAAGGATAATATGTGTAATTCAGTTTAGAAAAATATGATTAATTAAAATCAAAATTGTTCTGAAATGAAAGCAAATTAATCTGAACTGAAAGCAGAACTGTTCCATGTACATAATATATATATATATATATTTTTTTTTCCTTTGAATAATATATTCATAAACAAAAATTATAAAAACGATAAAATAATCCAAATAAAAAGTGAACCGGAATCTTGATTGAGTTCTGTTAGCAACCTTTAACAATCAAATCCACATGAGTTATGCCAAGTGTACAACCCAACCTCTCTAATCCAAGGCTCAAGAACCTGACGAAAACTTGCTCTCTCCCTGAGCTCGATTCTCTCGAGAACTCTTTCACTGTGGTTTGGTTAGTCGATGATATGATGGTGTCACACATTTATACACATTTGAAAATTTGGTGAATGGGTTTCAACGGTTATAATATTAACGATGAGAAACTATAAGGTAATAAATTTTCAGATCAGATACATATATTAAAAAAAAAATCTAACCCAAGAAAAACTTTAATTGTCCAAAATCATATTTCTTAAAGAAAGATTTAACACATTGGCTTGTTTAGGATCAGTATTAGAAGCCATTCTCTATTATGGTAAAGAAATTATATCATTTTCTAGAAGGCGATCATTTTCTAGTTAGGATACGTGTTGCTTTAGGCTTTTTGCATGCTTTACCTTTAATTTCTTTTTGCGCTAGTCAGTCCGCGGGACGAATATTCCAATTTTATGTTTTTTATTTTTTTTAGAAAAATATTTATGTTCTATTAGTATAGTTTTTATTTGATAAAATTGTAAATTGTAAATTATTTTTATTTGTGGGTTACAGTTTATGATTTTCATATGATAATCAAATATACAATACTATTTAAATTGATATGTAGTTTTATTTACAAAGTAAGTGTGTTGTATTTAGAATGATTTGTTGGTGTAGGAGTGATTTGGTGATATTTGGAATAGTAATGAACTTATGATTCTAAATTTATATTTCCATTGCATTGTTTTGAAATTAAAATTGTTTTTTTCTATACAAAAAAATTAGTATAATTTGAAGAATATTTTTTAAAAAATTATACAAATCCGGTTGTAAACTGTGGAGATGATAAATATACGATTCCGAACAAATTAAAAATCCGGTTACAAAACCGATCCGAATAACCATAAAACGAAACGAATTCTAGAAAATTTTATCCAAATTAAACCAAAAACCGAACATGATACTCAAAATAAAATTAAATATTCAAAATATTAGTTATATTTTAACTATAATTTATATCAAAAAATACCAAATAAAAAATACCAAAAGAACCTTAAGTTAGTATTTAAAATACATGTCTCACAAAAAAGTCTAAATTTTTTTTTTTGGTGGTCAACGTAATCATAAACTTTTAATTATGGTAATCACAATACTTTCAGTAATTTATAACTTAAATTACTATTCAAATAAGTTTTAAAAGAAATGTTTAAAAATAAGAAATTTGGTCGAAATACTGATAATTGATGACAGGTCGTGATGTTGTATCTTCTTTTTGGGCTTTGACTAATTTGGGTTTCTTGTGCTGTAATATTTGGCTATTAGAATTTAGAATTTAGAAACATAAAAAAAAAAAAAAGTTTCCCTTAAGACACAAATACTTTAACAAAGGAAAAAAACGACCAATTTTAAAGCAAACAAAAAACCGATTCAGATCTAACAGTATGAATTTTGATGTTCTTTCTCATTCCATCTACGCTAAGCTTATAATTAGAAATTCTCGTGTCGTAGCGTATGCATATCTGAAAAAAAAAAACTCATAATTTTCTTCACTGATCTCGGTCAAATCTCTCGACATTGAAAAACTTCTGCAATTTTTTCAAAGTGAGACAGATGAAAAACACAAACGTCTCCATCAATCAAGGTGTACCGGATTCTCCAGCCTCCGTAGTCATCATCGTTCATGATACCATGCAATAGCAGGTAAGTACAGAGCTGGACTTGAGCACATGTTTTTGAAACATTTCAATAGAGCCCCCACTTTGAAAGGGCCTCACTTATTTTTTGTTATGTGTGTTATATATGAATGATAAATATGAAATTTGATGAAAATCTTTAATAGAAAATGTAAAAAATGGTTATCTTTGTAAAAAATTGAAGTTTTTGTTAGTTTTTTTTAAAAGATTTTATAGTAATATGTTTTTAATATTAAATGATATATTTTTACTTTGTAGGTTTTGATATTATGAAAGTATAATGTCATTTTACCTAGAAAACTTGTCATTTTACCAAAAAAAGTGCAACTTTTTCTTAATTTGTATAGGGCCCCCGATTTCATTGGTCCGGCTCTAGGTAAAGTATCTCAATGAATTAAAAACTATACCTCTTGGTATATACGTGACATCTCTGATATACATGGTACTTTAATCTTTTCGATTTTAGCTTTACCCCCGTTTATTTGTTTTAATTAATAAGTAGTAAGTTATTCTAGCCCAATTAACCTACTATCACTCTGTAGATTTTGGTTGATTTGCCAATTTCTCAAATCAATGCTTCACTTTCACAGTTTCACATGAGTGAGTGGTCAAGAAGTACAAAAAAATCAAATCAATGGTGCCGATTATAAGAAGGTAAAAAAAAAAAAAAAACTTGCACATCCGTTATCATATTCTGTAACAAATTTTTTGAGGATCTTTATTTGGAAGTTGAATTAACAGTCTGTGTTAAAAAAAACAGAGTTCTGGTTCAAAATTACCAGACTGTGATGAATAGAAGAAGAAGAAGAAGAAGAATGGTTAGTGAGAGAGAAGCAAAGCTTCCATGTGCAGAGATTGGTAGAAAAGGGTATGAATCTGGTGGAGGTAACATACATACATTCATCACCATTAATGTAAACTTTTCTCGGGAAGGCCCAACCTTGCTTGAAAGTGAATGTCTTTTGATCGTTTAAAAAAAAAATCTCATATTGAACATTCCCTGAACGCCCAGATTCTATTAATAGTTCATTCTAAAACTTGGTTCCACAGAACATTACAATATCATCTGCATAGGAAAAAAAAAAGATTTAAGCATTTGATTAGTCTTTTAAACGTCGTCGTTTTGTGTTGAGACCTTTCATGGTTAGAATCTTTGAATTAGACCTACAAGAAAATATTGGTAATGCCTTTTCAGTTTAGGAGATATAAGAAAGAGTTTTGAATTTGACTTACATGACATAATTCTTCTTGTTTCCGCAAAAACAGGCACCAGATGAGCAAGCAGTTATGATGTCGTAGTAGAAAGATGAAAAGGAGACGCAACAGCTTGGTGCTTTCTGGCTAAAAACTGTGAATATGTGCAGGTTACATTCCATGTATCCTTCAGCATTTGTAAAAGTTAGTAATAAGTTATTGTAGAGGATCGAACATTGATACTTTTGAATCATCATTAACATCAAACCTTGCTGAGTAGGTCTTCCATGAATGAAGAACCCTCACTTGCACCTTCCACGAAGTCTTTTAAGGCTTAACATCTCGAAGATAAGCGTAAGATGCAGCCATTGTGAAACAACCCAACCCGTTTTTTTTTTTTAAATAAATAATAAATATAAATAATAATAATAATAATAATAATAATAATAATAATAATAATAATAATAATAATAATAAATAAACTATAACTAGTGGTCCCATATCCACTAGTCACCTAACCACAATCACAACCAATTAGCGGAAAGACAAATACCAATATCACAAACAATATTCAATAATAACCAATATCATAACATAAACCATATCAAATAACCAAACAACAACAATCATAGAACCAGCAACCTATCAATGTTCTAATGACCCAACTCTAGCAACCTAGCAATGCCAGTCAACATCCAATCGAGTCCCTAGAACATCCTCCTCTTCATTGCCTTGATTCCACGATCACACTTTGCCTTTACCTGCACCACAAACACATATTGCAATGCATGAGTAATTTATAAACACTCAGTAAGGCAATCCTCTCATCTACTGGGCTATACACACAAGCAATAGAGACATCTCTAACCATCAATAAACAATCAACAATAAACAATAACAAACTAGGACTCAGCATCGACCGACACCAACATGCATCGACCGACACCAGTTGGAGGTTGCATCGACCGACGCAAGATCTGCATCGACCGATGCAATGCCGAGCATCGTTTTCTCCCGAAGCTTCTCGCCTGATCTTCGTTCCGACAACCACAAAACTCGATCCTAAGCCACAAGAAAGCTTCCCAACATCCCAAATAACAATCTAACAAGTCTAACAACACATAACAAGCAAATCAGATAAATCTCTAGCTTAGATAAGCCATGGTCCTGCACTTACCTTTGCCAAGACGAATCTGAACCTTAAACCAACAAGAAAACACTTCTAGGAAGCTCCTACAACGATCCCAGCTACAGATCTCTACAGGAACAGCCTCAAATCTCCAGAAAATACCAAGAACACTCAAGAACACAAGGAACGTTTTCTCTCTTTTCTTTTGTCTCAAAAGCGGCTAAACACGACTAATGAGAAAAAACTCGAGTTAAGGGTTTTCCTAACCCAAAACGCGGCATTTAACTTAAGTCAAACCGCAGAAAAACGACCTTGCATCGACCGATGCACCTACTACATCGACCGATGCAATCCCTAAACCGGGATTTCGGTTCGCGGGTGTTACACATTGTTTTTTGCTTGATGATATTTGCTTGATGATATGAATGTGTTTGATGTTGGATTATTTATAGTGGTCTAGTAGTTTAGGGTATCGTATAGGATTAGTTTTGATAGAGTCGTTGATGATTGCGAGATTTTTGGTTATGATTAGGATTAAATTTTGAATTTGATAGAATTTTCAAAATTGAGAAGATATTGTGTGAATAGAATTTAAGGGCAAGATTGATTGAGAAGATATTGTGTGAATAGTTGTCAAAAATTCTGAAGGAATATTCTTCAGTTTGATTGTCGAGCTTGACAATATTGGGCTTATAGACAATTTAAAAAACTGTGTCATGGTAATATGGCCGAAAATGTATTAAACTTACCCAAACAAAGGATGAAACTGGATTTTTTTTTTAAAACACGCGGATTTTAGCTGTTTGGGTCGGGTAATTTTTCTTTAAGGATTTCGGACACATTTGCTATGTTCAATTTATCGAATCCTCCTCCTTTTAAATGTATTCAGTGACAATTACTGTAAATACATGAACGATTGGAGACATTTTTTAAAATGTATTTCTCTTTTAATTATAAGAAGATATCCTATAAATTTTTTAAGCCAAAAAAATTGACACGTAATTTTTTTTCTAACCCTTGACCTATGTTTGACTTTAAACAAATGCTATATGTATAACATATGCAGACTTAAGTCAACTAGAAAATGCTATTAGTATTAATGCACCATATTCTTGCTATTAGTGTTCATCGCTATCTTCTAATTAATGCTATTAGTATTAATGCACCATATTCTTTTTCGCAGATATTTTCGTAGATGGAGTCTCTCGTACAAAAATTTTACCTCTACGGTAAGCTCATATATACTTCTAATCGTGTATGAAAGAAGGCATTAGTTCGATTTGCAAAGCAATCTTTGTTGCTGCCAAATCAAGGATATTGTTTAATTGTGGCCAATTTAGCCACACGTAAAAAACTATTAGTGTTTTCAGTAACTTTTAGTTTTGGAATACTCTTTATAAAATCGCATTTGTCTTATTTATCGTCCTCAACAGACTCATCATGCCTTGTGTTCGATTTTTTATATACCTATGTACATTTCATGTGTTCTTTCCTTCTTGATGACATAAACTACAGATCAAAAGTTTAGTTTATTCATTGAAACATATTACTTATTTTATAGCTAATTAGCTTTTTGCTTGATTTTTAACATTGGTGTATTATTATTTAGTTCGGCAATTTAAGTATAGATGAAGAGTTAATAAATGTCTAAGAATTGAAGTAATTAAGGTCAAAGGTGAAACGTCCAACTACATACTTCGTGTAAAATTATAATATTCCTAACGGCCTAAATAACACTATAAAATTATAGCACTGCATTCCTAAAGTTTATATCATAAGTTCGAGAAGTCATAGCATTTGACATATTAGGATTACACTTTACAGAAGAATCTCGAGAAGATTAGCAGGTTTGACTTGTCTATACGGCTGTTAAACGACTCTATATGAAGAAAAAAAAACAAAAAACTCAAATTTTAATTGCCTATGACAAGTAACAACTGCTTGTGATATAAATGAAATATTTTTCCAGCCAGTAAATAAGATCGTAGTGTGAAATGATTCAGGTTAACTTGGTCCGATTTTTACATCTATATGAAAAATAGCTAGTTTGACATCAAATATAGAAATCAGTTGTAACCCAAATACTGTATATCTTATAAAATTAAACAAATCAACAAGATAAAAAATATACGCAGTATGAATAAGTACATGATATGCGTTAAAATTTCAATGTTTATACTAGGTTTCATCCATTTTTTAAGCTAAAATGCATAATTATGTAACATAAGTGGTTCGAGAGCTGGATGAGATGGTACGCAACTGCTTACCCTTTATTCGCGAACAAGGCGATACAAGATAGGCCGACTGCATGATAGCATGGCTTGCATCAAGATAGTTTAGAAGTTTATACAGTCTTTAAACATTAAGCTCTTTTAAAAATATGCTGCATTTGATGTAAAAAACGTATTTTTCAAATAAATTTTATATTATATTAAAAAAAAATATGTAGCATATGATGAATATTTAGATTTTTAAGTTGAAAATTAGAAAATAATTTTACTTGATATTTTTAAAAATTATGATAAATATTTATCAGATTAAAAGATAAATGACACTTTTAAATTTTTGCAAATTCAGTTACAAAACTTTATTAGTTTCCCACATATTTGCAATTACATTACGACATAAAATTAATTGTAGCCATTATTTACAATTGTATAATCAACTTGATCAACATATTTTTAATTTCATGTACAAAAAAATCTAATATAAAATATTATGATATTTAAAAGATATTACATAACTAAAACTATAATTATTTTTAATAATAATAATTTCACACACATAGTTATAAATATTTTTTAAATAAAATTTAACCAAACTTAAAAAAATGCAAAATTATCCGGTATTATATTGTTAAAGATTAATAAGTTCGAGTACTAAATAACAAAAAAAATTTAGAATCTAACTAATATAATTTTTAACAAAAATAAGATATAAATGAATTCTACAATAACATTTTTTTATCTTTTAAATAGAAATTTACAATTTTTTTAAACAAACATTAAGACCATCTACAGTGGTCGATACTTGAGAGAAGAGAAATAAATAAATAATAATAAAATCTACAATTGCTCAGTTATTAAAAATAAATAAATAATAATAAAAAAGGAGAAAATGTGAGAAAACAAAGGAGAGAGAAGAGAAACGATTATTGAGGAAGCAACTATAGCACAGTTTTTCAGACACATGATTAGTAGTTGATTTTTTTCCCTGATTTAATTTTTAAATAAATAAACATATTATATTAAAATAATATATAATGAGCAACTCGTCTGCTACAGCAAACATATCGTTTTTTGACAACTTAAAACCACGAAATTTGTCAACAACCCAATCATCACATAATTTGTCAGTAGAAGGTACAACCATCAATCATAATTATTTATATGCATAGAATATCCAAGTTTTAACGGACATTGAGTTTTTAGATATCCTGATACGAACTAAAAACTATGTTGACATATGAAAAGACGAATAATATCACTAAGAATACTAAAGAAAAGTCCATATTTTTATATAAATTTACGAATTCAAATCTTGGCCAGAGAAATGAAACTAATATAACATGTCTAACTACAAAAAATTTGGTTAGACATATAAAAATGGCTACTACGTACGTTTAGTATCAATTTTGGTTCTTCTTTTCGTGAACTAAACATGGACTCGTTGTGTGCGTCTTGTAATAGTTGATGATATTTGAAAACCTCATTTATTAGCAAAAGCCATGACCTCAGGTCACACAGTACAGATTACAAACATAGTCAAGTAGTAGAAAGAAAGGGTACATAAGATGCACAAATACAATCAAATTTCCGCTTCGATTGACTTAACCTTGAGATATTTGTATATCAAAAACCTACTAGTTTCATACGTAAATTATTATTACGTATCTCTTTCGACTTGCCACGTCGACGGACTCCTATTAGTTAAAGTGTCCATCACATGCATCAGTCGAATACTTAAGTCATCGATCAGCATAATGAGTCCAAATGTTTTTTTGTAACTTTGTGGTGGTTGGCGGAAAGAACGGGTCGTCGCTGACGAGGATTGTAAGGGCGTGTTAAATGAGAGACCTGAGTGTACTATTGTCTTCGCTCCCGCCCCTATACGTATATCCGTGAGTGAATAAAATATTCGACCTAACTTGAAGAATATTAATTAGAGAGATTGATAAGTGACAACACTATATCTCAAGTTTTCACCACCCCCAACAAAAAGCACATATCTTAGAGAGATGACAGAGACTAATTTTGGCGAGAAAACGCGTGTTCTAGTGGTTGGAGGGACGGGATCCTTGGGGAGGAGGATTGTAAGTGCATGTTTGGCTGAGGGACACGAGACTTACGTTCTGCAGCGGCCGGAGATCGGAGTGGACCTTGAGAAGGTGCAGCTCCTCCTCTCTTTCAAAAGACTTGGCGCACATCTCGTGGAAGGCTCATTCTCCGATCACCAGAGCCTTGTCTCTGCCGTAAAGCAAGTCGACGTGGTTGTCTCCGCCATGTCCGGCGTCCATTTCCGCACCCACAACATCCCCGTTCAACTCAAACTGGTCGAAGCCATCAAAGAGGCCGGTA
>NC_025695.1:19194102-19195834 GCF_000633955.1 Camelina sativa | reverse complement strand
GCCGTAAAGCAAGTCGACGTGGTTGTCTCCGCCATGTCCGGCGTCCATTTCCGCACCCACAACATCCCCGTTCAACTCAAACTGATCGAAGCCATCAAAGAGGCCGGTAACGTCAAGGTAAAGAAGTAAAAAACCACATGTGTATTTATATATGTTGATACATCACTAGCTATATCAGTTTCATGAAATTATAAATCTTATCAGTGAAATTTCAGTTGATAGTAGAGTTTGAATCATATATCCGTTATACATCATGCATGTAGTTATCACCCTTTTACATCAAAGTTCAAAGTAATTTATAATACCGGATATTATAGCTAGGTACCTAGCTATATAACAATATAAATTAATACTATTATGTGTACAAGTCCAATGCATCTGTCTGCATGACATACGCATCTTTGAAAATGGCATAGTTCGGCTACACTCATTGAAATTTAAATAATTTTCTTAGAAAAGGTAAGATCCGTTCAAAGATTTACAAGATAATTGTGTATCACAAAGTCGCACTTTTTGGCTTCCTGATACGAAAGTTTTAGTAAGTTTGAATACATTATTGATCAAAAAGATATGCAAAAACTTTTCTAAGTAATAAAAAATCAGTTTTTAAAAAACTAAATTAAAAACAATTCAAACAACTAACTAAATTATTGATCCGGACGCATGTATTTAAATAAAAGTGTTGATGGTCTTAGCTTTTGTCCGTTGTGCTTAAACAAAAGTTTAGAATATGTTTAATGAACTACTTGTAGATTATTAACTCTTTTTTTGTTCACACTTATAAACTATATTAACAAGTTGAAACATTTCAGCGCTTTTTACCATCAGAATTCGGAATGGATCCTTCGCGTATGGGACATGCAATGCCACCAGGAAGTGAAACATTTGAACAAAAAATGGAAGTACGAAATGCAATCGAAGCCGCGGGGATCCCCCACACATACCTCGTCGGCGCTTGTTTTGCCGCATACTTCGGTGGGAACTTATCTCAAATGGGAACTTTGGTGCCTCCCAAAAAAAGAGTTGATATCTATGGAGATGGAAATGTTAAAGGTAAAAAGAATAAAATCTTATGCGAAACTCATTTCATTTTATTTCATCACTTGGATCGCTTCCATTTCATAGTTACCAAAAATATCTATTTTCACCATTTGTGTTCCCATTCATTTTATTAGTGATATTCGTGGATGAAGATGATATGGCAAAATATACCGCAAAGACGCTTAATGATCCCCGAACGATGAATAAAACTGTGTACGTTAGACCTGCCGACAACATTCTCACACATTTGGAACTCGTTCAAATATGGGAGAAACTAACCGGAAAAGTATTGGAGAAGACATATGTTTCAGCACACGACTTTCTTGCTGACATTGAAGGTAATTAATTAAGTCCGATCATCGTACTAACCAAACAAAAATTGTGGATTAGAGATTACATTACATTATGAGAAATGAGCTGAATATGGGCTGATTAAGTATTTATTTTCTATTAAACAATTGTGACAATGTTAGTTATGTATATGCAGATAAGGAAATAGCGCACCAAGCGGGATTAGGACATTTCTATCACATATACTACGAAGGTTGTCTCACAGATCATGAAGTCGGAGACGACGAAGAAGCTTCTAAACTCTATCCAGAAGTGAAGTACACACGCATGGATGAATATTTGAAAATTTTCGTATGATTTTTGGTTGAACCAAAATACATACATATATGGAAAACATATC
>NC_025695.1:19178306-19191841 GCF_000633955.1 Camelina sativa | reverse complement strand
TAGATTATTAACTCTTTTTTTGTTCACACTTATAAACTATATTAACAAGTTGAAACATTTCAGCGCTTTTTACCATCAGAATTCGGAATGGATCCTTCGCGTATGGGACATGCAATGCCACCAGGAAGTGAAACATTTGAACAAAAAATGGAAGTACGAAATGCAATCGAAGCCGCGGGGATCCCCCACACATACCTCGTCGGCGCTTGTTTTGCCGCATACTTCGGTGGGAACTTATCTCAAATGGGAACTTTGGTGCCTCCCAAAAAAAGAGTTGATATCTATGGAGATGGAAATGTTAAAGGTAAAAAGAATAAAATCTTATGCGAAACTCATTTCATTTTATTTCATCACTTGGATCGCTTCCATTTCATAGTTACCAAAAATATCTATTTTCACCATTTGTGTTCCCATTCATTTTATTAGTGATATTCGTGGATGAAGATGATATGGCAAAATATACCGCAAAGACGCTTAATGATCCCCGAACGATGAATAAAACTGTGTACGTTAGACCTGCCGACAACATTCTCACACATTTGGAACTCGTTCAAATATGGGAGAAACTAACCGGAAAAGTATTGGAGAAGACATATGTTTCAGCACACGACTTTCTTGCTGACATTGAAGGTAATTAATTAAGTCCGATCATCGTACTAACCAAACAAAAATTGTGGATTAGAGATTACATTACATTATGAGAAATGAGCTGAATATGGGCTGATTAAGTATTTATTTTCTATTAAACAATTGTGACAATGTTAGTTATGTATATGCAGATAAGGAAATAGCGCACCAAGCGGGATTAGGACATTTCTATCACATATACTACGAAGGTTGTCTCACAGATCATGAAGTCGGAGACGACGAAGAAGCTTCTAAACTCTATCCAGAAGTGAAGTACACACGCATGGATGAATATTTGAAAATTTTCGTATGATTTTTGGTTGAACCAAAATACATACATATATGGAAAACATATCCGCCATTTGCTAAGTTTTCATTCCTTTTTTTCAGTGTTGTTGTTTCGTTAAAGAATAAAGATGTTATTCTGTGTTTATTTGAAATTTTCAATGGTTATATTTAACAAAAATACTGTAGATCAGAATTGACCCCAAAAAAAAAAACAAGAAATGATATCCAAAATTGGCTACAACAAAATTATTGAAAACATTTCATTTAAGAAACTGATATATATCGAATCGAACATATCAAACTTTCTTTTGTCAAAATAATTTACATATCTGTTGCTCTAGCCACTTAGACGGATTTACATTATCAGCATAGAGAATCAAAATATTGTCGAATAGTTTTCGTCAACTATTCTCAATTTTATTTTCTTATTGTTACTAACCACAAGTATATTTATTTAGAAAAACTAAATGTGTTTTATTCTTATAACAAATCTTTCCGTATAATCATATTTAGTTAATAATTCATTTGGTCAAATATATCGTAGGGAATCATAAGGATAATCATATTATTTTCAACAGAACTTTAAACTATACTGAATTGCTTCTTAACCACCACGTTAATAATTCATTTGGTCAATAACAATACGTGTAAATAGTGATGTGCTGCGATTGTGCTATATAGTGTCAAAAACTCATAAGCTAAAATGAGAAGATAAACAAAAAAAATGAATCAGACGGAGCCTCTAAGAAACTTTGGAAACGATGACGGCATAAGAACAGAATTCAGAAGTTTGATAGCTTCGCTTCCTTCGGACATAAACATCCAAGGGAAGAAGCTTTGCAACTACCAAGGATGTTGGTATTACTACAAGAATCTCCAAGCAGTCCTCGATTACCAGAAACACTTTGAGCCGCTTGACACCGACATAATAGTCAGTTCATACCCCAAGTCTGGAACGACTTGGCTCAAGGCCCTCACAGTCGCTTTACTTCATAGGCCAAAGGATGGTATTCAGAGCCATCCACTTACCTCTGATAGCCCTTACGGTCTTGTACCCTTTCTTGAGTTTAAGTTGTATGCCAGAAGCTCCACACCGGACCTGACCAAGCTCTCATCATCACCGAGGTTGTTCTCGACCCACATGCCGTTGCATACTCTGCGAGAGCCGCTCAAGGACTCTCCTTGTAAGATCGTATACATATGCAGGAACGTTAAGGATGTACTAGTGTCGGAATGGCAGTTTAGGTCAAGAATGGAGAACAAAGAAGCTGAAAGAAGCACGCTGGAGTCTGTCGTTGAGTCGTTCTGCAAAGGAGTTCACGCTTGTGGACCTTTATGGGACAATGTTTTGAGCTATTGGAAAGGAAGTTTGGAAGACCCAAAGCATGTTCTTTTTATGAGGTACGAGGATCTCAAAGAAGAGCCTTATGCCCAGGTCATGAGACTTGCCGACTTCTTGGATTGTCCTTTTACTCAAGAAGAAATACATAGCGGATCTGTTGAGAAGATCTTGGGCTTGTGCTCTCTAAGTAATCTGAGCAATTTGGACATCAACAAGACCGGAATATCGTGGAACAACTTGGATCACAGTATCTTCTTCCGAAAAGGAGAAGTTGATGATTGGAAGAATCATCTCAGTATTGAAATGGCCAACAAAATCGACATGGTCATCCACGAGAAATTTCAAGGTTCGGGTTTGAAAATCTGAGTTATTTTTATGTTGAGTGTGCTTGCTTTCTTTCTTTCATATGTACGTATCCTAATAATACAAAATTTCATTGTTACGGTCTTTTGTTGTATGATTTGATCATAACGTTTTCCAAATTGGTAATTTAATAAACTTCTTTGACGCAAACCAATCTCGGAATATTTGTGTGGTTCTTTATAGCTATACGTGAAAGATATGTATAAAATTTTGCTTCAAAATTCTGATTACCCGAAACAAATATAAACAACACTAAATTCACTCGGTATCTTGGAGACTTGTGCAGCATTACTGAAAAGTTGTTTTTCTTGTTAGGCCACTCTCTAAAGACCTCTTGGTGTTAAATAATTAGAAGCAAACAAAACTCGACCTACTCTATCATTGAAAAGATTATTATTCACTCCACATATGATCTCCAAAAAATACTCGTTAACTAATGTATCTTATACTAACTTATGATTAATTAATCCAAATGTTCTGTCAAGATTTGTAGTTTAGGGGTTTTTGTTTGTATCGTTGTTGTGTCATCGCCCGAATTCACTTATTGGTATTGAATGTTGTTGAAGAAAAAAATAGATTAACATAAATGTTTTATTTGCACATTTTAATATTATAAATAATGGTGGCATCGTCAAAAAGTGGTTGTGTTATATAAGTTTACTAGGATCGGATTCGCAATCTAGGGAAGAGAAATTAATATAAATTGTAATAAAAGTAGGAATATGCGGTAAATATTGTAAATAATTATGTTTTAAATAATATTGTACATATTTATATAACATATTTTTGACAGAGCAACTCGTAAAAATATTAATCTTAATTCAGTCTATCATATGATTGTGAGTCTCATAAACCAATCCGCAATTTTCTTAAAAAAAAAATCATGATATTTTAAAATAAATGATTTTTTCAGATATGATAAATGATATGAATATATATATATATATATATATATAATAATAATAAAGATAAACGAACTAAATTAATAGAAGAAAATCATTAAAAAAAATTATGATTGGATCTGCATTACAACACACAGGAATATTAGAAATATATGTAATAGTACTCAAGAAGTTTATGTTTGGCCAAAAGAATTTATTTTTTAGAAAGATTTGCAAATTAAAATTTTAATTAGAATTTTGATTAATAAATTTTAATTCAGCTAAGGAAGGAGGGACAGCTGAAGGGAGAATAATCAGAAGCTGAAGAAAACAATGAATATGTTGAAAAGAAGAATTAAAAAGACTTGAACCTAGAAGAAGCTTTTGATTTTAATTGTAATTTGTTTTTTATTACAAGAGTTTTTCATGCACCAAAAACTCACCAAAGTCAAAAACTAGCACTAAAAGGAATTAATATGAACACTAAAAGGAATTAATATGAACTCACATTTGTAAAATAAAGTTTTGATGGCTATAACAAAAATTTATTTTAATTGGTGATGGATATTAAAAATATCAATTTCAAATCGCAAAACAAAAAGATGAAGTTGGAAATATCCATCTTCATTTTCAAAGTTTTTAGCTACATTTATTAGTTGTTAGTTGTATCAAAATATATATACTAAGTGTAATCTTAATTTACAAAATCATAAGTTTATATATCTCTGAAACCCTTTCTCATATTGTTGTATTCTAATCACATTTTCCATATATGAGTAATAAATATTTAATACACAAAAATTCACAAAAAAATAGAAAATAAAATTATATAACATGTAATATATATGAAATATAAAATCATACCAAAAATGAACGCAAATAATGTCAGAATATTCATATAAATAAATAAAAAATTAGATAGATAAATATATATATTATTATATAAAGTTGGGTTTTGAAAATTAGTCATTAACAAAATTTTGACATGTGTCAAGTTATCAATCTCAGATTTTGACATGTGTAAAAATTAATATTTAATAAAAGAAATTTGATTACAACAAAAATAAAATATTTTGTTTTAAAAAATGTTAATAATATAAAAGATAATTATCAAAACTTACAGAATTTATAATAAATACAATTTTTTTAAATAATTATAAATTGAATAAACTAAATAAGATACTTATCTATTCTATTATATTAATAAAGCAGATATGTTGGGTCGGATAATAATTCGGCGGTAACGGGTCAAGTAACATAACCGATAATAAGAAAATCAATACTCGTTAATGTACCCAACTTTAAAGTCATTGTTACCCTTATTTTTGAAACAGATCAAATATGAATAACCAATATTTGATGTAAACTACTACACCTACAAATCATCTTACTATATCAATATAAATTAACACATTTATCTTGCGGTGCACCAACATGCACAATATAAATTATTTAATGAAATAATTTCTTGTAATACATTTATCAAAGAAATGTTTCTTACCTCTTCTTGTCTAAGATAAATTTTTGTAATTCAATTCAAATATATGTATCAATCTATTTTGATTTTTTTTTTTGTGATCCAATATATAATTACAAGATCGTTATATTGTTTACTTATTAAAATTTAAAATTTAAATTTTTTTTGCAAAAACAAAAAGAACTTCGTTAAAAAAAATATACATTAAGATTAAAATAAAATAAAATAAAATCATATGTTTTATTAAAAATAAATAGTTAGAATAGTAAATTAGAATTAAATAATTAGAATGAAACCTAGCACTCATACTTAAATGGAGTGAAATCAAGAAAAAAATATAACTAAAAAATTGTTTTGTTAAGTCATATAAAGATGAAATCATTATTTTGAAATTGATGAGTGAATTTTTTTAATAAAAAAGACGGAAATTATCTTTGGGAATTTTTTAAGAGAATTTGTTAAAAATACCTTTTTTGATATACCCCTTTTCAAAAATATCCCTTTTTTGCCATCTTTATTTTTGCCTCATTTAATTTTTAAAGATCATTTTACCCTTAAATGAAAAATATTTTAATCAATAAAAAGAAAAACAAAATTTTCCCGCCAAAAAAATTTCTGACATATTTTCCCGCCAAGAAAAAATTACAAGGTTTTTAAAAGGTTTTATAAGGTAGAAACCTTATAAAAGCCATATAAACACTTTGTAAAGGCTTTTACAAGATTTTTTAAAGAGTTTTAAAAGGTTTTTTAGACACCTTGTAAACGTTTTTATAAGGTTTTTAAAAGGTTTTCAAATGGTTTTTAAAAAGGTTTTTAAAAGGTTTTTAAACACCTTGTAAACGCTTTTACAATGTTTTTAAACACCTTATAAACGTTTTTACAAGGTTTTTATAAGGGTTTTAAAAGGTTTTTAAACACATTGTAAACGCTTTTAAAAGCTTTTTAAAAGCATTTACAAGGTTTTTAAAAACGTTTACAAGGTGTTTAAATTTTTTTAAAAAACCTTGTAAACGCGATTTTTAAACACCTTGTAAACGCTTTTAAAAACCTTTTAAAAGCGTTTACAATGTTTTTATAAGGTATAAATTTCAAAAAATTAGGCAGGAAAAAAAAATTTGGTGGAAAAAAAATAATTTTTGACGGTTAAAATTTTTGATTTTGGCTAGAAATAAAATAATTTTTGGCGGGAAATTTTTTTATTTTTGGCGAAAAATTTGTTTTATTTTTGGCGGGAAAATAATTTTGATTTTGATGACTATACATTCTTGATGTCACTCAAAAAAGAGTAATTTAGTCATTTTATACATAAAAAGGGTAGTTTTAAAAATGGTCAAAATGAAAAGGTATTTTAAAAAAGGGGCATTTTTGAGAATGTCCCATTTTTTAAAGAGATTTTTAGATTGAAGTTCATAGGTTTTATAAGTAAAAGAATTTAGTTACAAAATAATATAAATTCGAACTATTATGTGAGTTTAAGTCAGCAAATAAAAATATTCTGTATAAGTATATATCAACAATTTAATTTATAAAATTAATATATAACATGTGTTTACTAAATGGTACATTTATTTCCTAAAAGTATTTTATAACATATGTTAAATTTATTGATATATACAACCATAGATAATATTATAAACTAAAATTTAGTTTAATCATATTTATAATAAAATTTAACATAAAATTTAGTTTAATATTATAAACTAAAATAAATGTAGTTTAATCATATTTTAAATTTAGTTTAATCATATTTATAATAAAGCAAAATTATTTAATAAAAAACTGTTTGGTCGCGTAGTAAACACATGAGAATAGGGATGAAGATTGAAAAAATAAATAAAATAAAAACTAAAAGACGGAAATTATCGCCGGAAACAGATATGAGCAAGACCTATGATCGGGTAGAATGATCCTTTATTGAACATTTATTGCGGAAATTCGGTTTTTGTGACAAATGGATTTCTTGGGTTATGCGGTGTGTGACATCTGTCCGATATAAAGTATTAATAAACGGTCAACCACATGGGTTTATACTCCCCTCTAGAGGGCTTCGACAGGGAGATCCCTTGTCACCCTATCTTTTTATTCTTTGTACTGAGGTTCTCATCGCAAATCTCCGCAAGGCAGAGCAGTTAAAACTCATCACGGGTATCAAGGTGTCGACTGCTCGTCCCGCGGTCTCTCACTTACTATTCGCAGACGATAGTCTTTTCTTTTGTCGTGCTATGAAAGAACAGTGTGAGGCTGTCTTAGAGATCCTTCGCCAGTATGAACGGGTTTCTGGACAGCAAATAAACTTCCAGAAATCTTCGGTTCAATTTGGACACAAAGTTGCTGTAGAATTACGGGATGAACTAAAAGGAGTATTGGGGATCACCAACCTAGGTGGAATGAATACTTATTTGGGTATTCCTGAGAGCCTGGGAGGCTCAAAAACAAAGGTTTTCTCCTTTGTTCAGGATCGATTGCAGAAACGGACAGGTGGATGGCCTGCCCGGCTACTGTCCAGGCGTGGGAAAGAGGTTATGATCAAATCAGTAGCAACTGCTGTTCCTACCTTTTTCATGTCCTGTTTCCGCCTTCCGAAAACAGTCACACGAAAACTCACAAGTGCGGTCTCAAATTTTTGGTGGAGTGCTTCTGGAGATACACGAGGACTACATTGGATAGCCTGGGATAAGTTATGTGTTGATAAGGTTGATGGTGGTCTGGGTTTCCGGTGTTGGATGACTTCAACACCGCCTTGTTGGCTAAACAACTTTGGCGTTTGATTACAGCTCCAGACTCTTTATTTTCAAAGGTTTTTAAAGGACGGTACTACAGGCATTCCAACCCTTTGGACCCTATCAAATCTTACTCGCGGTCTTATGGATGGCGGAGTTTGGTATCTGCTCGCTCTCTGGTAAACAAAGGACTCATTAAACGGGTAGGATCCGGTAATTCCATTCTAGTATGGTATGATCCCTGGATCCCTGCTCAATCCCCGAGACCAGCATTGCGTTCGGGATCGCCAATTGATCCCAAGCTTAGAGTTGAAACTTTTATTGACAGGAGTTCACAATCCTGGGATTTGGCCTTACTCTCGGCCTCTTTTGAGCCGGAGGATGTTGCCATTATTTCTGCTTTACCTGTTGGTAAACCAGATTCACCGGATATATTGGGTTGGCATTTGACAAAAACTGGTCTGTACACCGTTAAATCTGGGTATAAAGTTTTGCGTCAAAATCAGGCGGCCTCGACGCCTACTTTTGGCCCTAGCATTATTCCTCTACAGGCTTTTGTCTGGCAGATTCGGTGTCTACCAAAACTCAGACATTTTCTATGGCAAGCGATCACGGGTTGTATGGCGACAACATCTAATTTGCGGCGACGTGGTATGTCATGTGATTCTGAATGCGGTTGTTGTGGTGGTTCTGAGGAGACAATCAATCATGCTTTATTTTTATGCCCTCCGGCCAGGCAGGTTTGGGCTCTATCCTCCTTCCCGACATCACCGGGCTGTTTCCCTTCAGAATCTGTCTATGCAAACATGGATTACTTATTCTGGAGATTTCAGCAGAATCCTTCAGCGGATTATTATCCCTGGATTCTATGGTACATTTGGAAGGCTAGAAATGACAAAAAATTTAGCAATTTGGACTCCAATCCGTTAGCAATTTTACAGATGGCGGAGGAGGAAGCTAAACTTTGGATTTCGGCACAAGCAGACACAGTAGGGATCCCGTCCACGGATGGGCCTCATTCCACTATCGGTCATGTGCCTGTGGTAAAGGCTACGGCCAACATATATAGAACCAGTTACCGATGCTTTGTGGATGGATCTTGGAAGATAACTGACCAATATACATGCCGAGGATGGTACTGCACTTCCCCTGAGGGGGACTTCCCCATTATGGGTGCGTCCAACCTTCGTCGCAGCTTGTCACCTCTCCATGCAGAAGTGGAAGCTCTAATCTGGGCAATGCGTTGTATGATTGGTGCGGATATTGAGAATGTGGTTTTCCATACAGACTGTTCTGATCTGGTGAAGATGGTGTCTTCGCCGTCCGAGTGGCCTGCCTTCAAAACGTATTTGGATGAGATCGTGGCGGACAAGGAAAAGTTCTTATCTTTTGCGCTAGTTCACGTCTCCAGAACACAGAATGGTAATGCTGACAAGCTAGCACGACATGCTAGAATAGAGTCACATCTAGTTACCTATGTAAACGTTTTTCCTAACAATTGGCTCGTTTGAACTGATCTTGTACTCAAAAAAAAAAAAAAAAACGGAAATTATCTTCCCGCCCGCCACCTGGATTACTCTATCCTCTCTGTTCTCTCTCACACACTCTCTAATGGCTTCTTCGTCTCTACCTCTCTCTCTCCCGATTCCACTACGATCTCGTAGTAGCACCACTCGTTCTCTACCTTTTCGATGCTCCCCTCTCTTTCTCTCTCTTCCTTCTTCACTAATTTGCTTCTCCACTCAAAACCCCTCCGGCCACGACCGCGAAGAGGTCCGGTGGCTCCGGGAAGAGCAGAGATGGATTCGCGAGGAGCAACGTTGGATTCGAGAGGAACAGAGATGGATACGCGAGCGTGAATCTCTTCTACGAGAGATTTCGGATCTCCAGCTCAAAATCCAATCCCTAGAGTCACGAAATTCGCAATTGGGGAGTTCTGTTCCGGACACGGTTTCGAGTATCGCCGCTTTGCTTCAGGTTTTGAAGGAGAAGAATCGGATCTCGGAGATTGGATTAAGCGCTACGCCGATGGTGTTGGAGAATACGAGAGAACTTGTGGTTGAGGAAGAAGAAGTGGAAGTGGAAGAAGAAGAAGAGAAGCGAGTGATTATTTCCGAGGAGAAAGTTAGGGTTCCGGAGCCGGTGAAGATGAATAAGAAGAAGAGGAGGACGTTGAAGGTTGGAAGCGAAGGCGACGATGTTCAAGCTTTGCAGGTCTGCTTGCACACACAAAAATTGTTGTCTCAGTTTTAGAACAAAGGCGAGTAAATCTGGTTCTATCATCACTGGAATTAGCCTAGATTGAGAGATTAGGCTGATGGTTTGAATTAGTATAGCGATGATTTGAATTGATAGTTTTGTCATTAAGCATACGATTGAGATTGTATATAGTTGCAGCTGTGTGGAGATTGTTCCCTTTTGATGGTTTCTTTATGTGGATTTTGTTTTGCTCCGTGTGATATAGGAAGCTCTGTTAAAATTAGGATTCTATTCGGGTGAAGAGGATATGGAGTTTTCCAGCTTTTCAAGTGGGACTGCAAGTGCTGTTAAAACTTGGCAAGTATGTTTTTTTCTTTTGCATTTAGCTCAGGTTGATTTTATCCTGTTCTGAATGCGGTTTTGATTTTTGACACGGTGCATGCTTTGCTTCAAAAGGCATCGCTTGGCTTTCGTGAGGATGGGGTAATGACAACAGAGCTCCTTCAAAGGTTGTTCATGGATGAGGACACAGAGACAGATAAGGATGAAGCAAATACAATTAAGAAAGAGGTAAAAAAACTGAAGAACTTGTCTTCTTACTTGTTCTAGATCATGGCTCGTTTCTACCACACTTATCTAAGGTATCCCGAGTATATACCTGTCAAAACTGTCCCAATTACTTATAGCTCTGTAGCAAGCATTCACAGTAGTTATGCGGTCTATTCTTCTAACCGAATATGGACTCTTATTGTATGCTTTGGCCTCACAAGCTTGTTAACTGACAGTTTTGTTTTACCTTCTTAGGTTAGCTCTGTCCTTAAAATGATGTATTTGTTGCTAGTGAGATTTGTTCCAAATCTGAATTATCTACTATAAGTCTTATAAACAATTAAGCAAAGGGGAAAATACTACATTATCTTGTTTGAGATTTTTAGGGAACATGAATATTCTGAATTTAACTGTTAAATTACTTAAACCTGTTAAGGTCTATTCTTTATACTGAACCTTTCTCTCATCTCCCTTGATCAAGGAAGCTGGTAACGGAGCAGTATTTACGTCAGTGACACAAGTCCCTGAGAAGAAGCAATCAATCATAAAAGACCAAAGTGACAGAGAGTTTGACGTTACTAAAAATCGGGTTTTTCTTCTTGGAGAAAACAGATGGGAAGATCCCTCCAGGCTCATTGGCAGGAACAAACCGGTAGACAAAAGTAAATCTACAAACACCAAAACGAGGTGCATCACTTGTCGAGGGGAGGGTCGATTGATGTGTCTAGGTGAATCCCTTCTCGACCCTGGTTAAGTGAAAATCATCGGTTCTTTGACAGTTAAGAAAGAAGGGTAGGGTTTTTATTTAGCCAACTAAGACTGCTAATAGAAACCAACCTTATGGCAAATGTTGGAATCTTTCATCCAATGTGGCATCTCGGTTTAACATAATCGATATTCTTAGTAACACTTCACGCGCAGAGTTGTCTAGTACAGTGTTTGATTATACGAAATAAAAACTTGATGTGGATTTTGGTTGTTGTGTAGAGTGCGATGGAACTGGTGAACCAAACATTGAGCCGCAGGTGAGTAAATCAAAACAACCTGCTTTGATTATGTGTATGTGTATAATATCAAGTAGCCTAAAGCAGAGAACCTCTTCTTCAATGTTGTAGTTTATGGAGTGGGTTGGTGAAGATACGAAGTGTCCGTATTGTGAAGGTCTTGGCTATACAATTTGTGATGTCTGTAACGGCAATAAAAACGTATAATCAAGGTTCATGTTTTAATACACAGACACATTTATTTAAATGATAGAATCATATGTATGTTTATGAATACGAATGTACAACTTCTTCTGTATATCATAAGTATGATATTTGCATTACTTTCAAAGAAGAGAGGTTTGATATAAGTTTATGCAAGATTATATATATGAGTCTCGTAGAGATTATATAAAAACAGATTAGATGGTTTCAAAGGTTTAAAAGAGAAGACAGACTCTAGACTCTAGACTAACTCAATTTCAAACTACTTTTTGAGATGGAATAGTGACTCTAACAATCCCTCTTTTGTATAGTTGACATCGAAGAGTACGACCTCGTTAGGTTCTCGCATCAAGAAAGTGGAGCTCAAAGGGACACAGAAAGCTTCAGAATTTGTGAGGAAAATGCGTTTCCTTCTTCGTCTAGCACATGAACACCATTATTGCTTCTGTTTTCTTTCTCGGAGTACCTTTGATGATCTCTGCGGTCTTCCTGTACAACTTAACCATGAAAGTTTCACCGATGGTTATTGTCTCAACCAAGTGTTCGCTTGTGTAGCACGAAATTAAAAGGTCTCCTTTTGGTCTCGGACAGCTTGGGAAGGTTTTGAAACCGCAAGCTCTGCAATTATAGCTAAGATGATGTTTCTGTTGCTAGTGAGCTTTTTTTTGTTCGGAATCTGAAGTGTTTAATATGAGTCTGTAAGAAAATTGGTATATGGGGTATGTTTGAGATTTTAGGGAACATGAATATTCTGAAATATCTCTTGATTTGCTGAACAAACCTGCGAATACCTTATTCTTTCTACTGACCCTTTCGTTCAATTTACTCCAGGGAAGCAATCAATCATAAAAGATCAATTCCCAGTTTTGATCAGCTAGATTTAGTATTTTCATCTCAAAACTGATATGATATCTCATTATTAACTCGAAGGTAGCAGTCTGATTTCATTTTACTTACTAATTTGATATGGCTACCAATACCATTCCACCCTCCATAATCTCTTTCGTTTGGTTATTATTCAAAAGACTCATATGTAGCATTATTTTGATGAATCCAGTTCTGAATGGTTAATACTTTGATACTGATTAAATTTAGTCCGGCACTATGTGTCCTTTAGCTAGGAGAACCTAGGGACATATTGTAAACGATATTCCAAGGCCTTATGATCCTTCGTAGAAAGAGTACATTCTAAAGGAACAACACAAAGAACACCTTTTGAACCAAATGCCTCTAGACTCAGACCCAATACCAGACTGATCTCTCTAACAATCCCAATTTTGTTTAGCCAGCTTGAAAATTCTTCGTTCGTCGACATCAAAGATTTTGACGAAGTTAGGTCGACCAAAGCAGAGAGGGGAGCTCAAAGGGACACAGAAAGCTTCAGAGTTGGTGAGGTAAATGCTTTGATCTACGAGGCTTGGAGTGTAAACAGCGTTTCCTTGTTCGTCTAGCTTGAACACCATTATTGCTTCTGTTTTCTTCCTCGGGACACCTTTGATGATCTCTGCGGTCTTCTTGTACGACCTAACCATGAAAGTTTCACTGGTGGTTACTGACTCCACCAGGTGTTCGGTTGTGTAGCACGAATCCAAAAGGTCTCGTTTTGTCTCGGACAGCTTGGGAAGGTTTTGAAACCGCAAGCTCTGCAACTTGGGGTTGTTGCTAGGGTTGTGGAGATCCCATGATCCGACGAGGTGGCCTCCAGAGCCGGCTATGCGAAACATGTCATCCTTCTTGGAATACATGACAGGGGAGGAGAAGAAGCATGGGTCTGTCATTCTGATGTTGACCCACTCGGAGTTGCTTCGAGCCGGTCTGCAGAAGCTGAGCTGAGGACCCAAGAACTTGACAGCCAGAACACAGTCCTCTTCTTGAGGAGAA
>NC_025695.1:19145369-19171506 GCF_000633955.1 Camelina sativa | reverse complement strand
GTTGCTAGGGTTGTGGAGATCCCATGATCCGACGAGGTGGCCTCCAGAGCCGGCTATGCGAAACATGTCATCCTTCTTGGAATACATGACAGGGGAGGAGAAGAAGCATGGGTCTGTCATTCTGATGTTGACCCACTCGGAGTTGCTTCGAGCCGGTCTGCAGAAGCTGAGCTGAGGACCCAAGAACTTGACAGCCAGAACACAGTCCTCTTCTTGAGGAGAATAAGAAGACATGGCCACGTTGGTGACATATTGGGTTTGGCAATGAGTCAGAGTTACAAGAGGAGGCAGCACAATGCGTTTCGGATCTGTGTCACTGTTTATATTCATTTCTCGGAGACGCAACACGCCGTCCTTCAAAGTAGGTAGCCATCCACAGGATGATCCTATCGTTCCCATTTCCTTAAGCAGCTCTTCCATCACCTTTCTATCGTTCTCACTTACCTCTTCGCTCTCTTTCAAAGAAGAAATGGTTCGAAGGAAACCACCAGTCCTCATGGTCGTGGAAATTCCGCGATTACCTCCGCATGGATCAGCGCAGATCAAGACACAAGAATGAGAATGAATTGGCAACGACAAAGATGAGATGCCATCAGAAAGATGAGGAGAGGATCTCACCAACAAAGGTTTCCGAAAGCAGAGCTTCGAGGGCTGATTGAGAAGCAAAGACATGAATAATGTCTTCTTCTTAACGGGAGCAAGATAAAAGAGAAAAAAAAAAAACCTAATTGAAGAATTGGTGATCTTCTCAACCTAAAACACCATTCATAACTTGCTCACCAAGTTTCCCATCGCCAATATATTAATTACGGTCGTTGTGAATTATTTACATTTACTACACAAGTCCTTTTCTGGAGTGGGTTCTTCCCCCATACCAAAAATTCTCATTGAGTTTCCAAACATCTTGGAAATGTCCTAGAGCATAAAGAGTTAAGCTCTCCAATTAAGAAACATTATATAAAGTCTTTTAATTAACGTTTTTACCATAAGCAAGCCAAAACGAATCAATTTCTCAGACAAACCATAGTAATTAGTAAAGGTGTGATATAAAAAAGACATGGACCGACCCTGTTGACTGTTGTTACTCGTTAGTGCCAATCAACTATATCTCCGAATGTAGTTGAGCCAACTCCTTCCCACACTTCACTGTGTCCCACTTCTTCGGAATCAACACCTTCCATGTCACAGTCCCACCATCCTGAACCATTTGCATCTGTTGGGAAAAAGTTCATATAAGAATCCAGCTGTATCAACTACATATAGTTAGATTTATTTCCAAGTATAAAAAAGTGACTGGAACTTGTTGTCGTCACTCACAATGGTTGTATGTTGATCTCCGCTTTTTACTATTATTGTTGCTTCCTCTTTCTCTTTCCCTTTGCATTGGCTTAGATACTTTTGAGTTGTCTCCAAAGACTATAACAGACTTTCCTGTTCTACTCGTGCTCTCTATACCTAGTGATTCAACATATACTCTTATCAACTAATGAGATCTCAAAGGTCATTATTAGAGTATTCGAATTTAAGACTAAGATCTTAGGTCTAAAGCCAACAAGAAAGAGAAGATGCAAGCGACCTGAGGAACAAAAACATCAAGTAAAGTTCTCAATTCACACACTTCTTACAAAACATTGTCTAAGGAACTTGCTTGAGCCATTTTTTTCTACCCAAGTGTTGTTAGAGTAATTCTTTTGCTTGGGTGCTTGTAAAGCTACTGTTGGATGGATCTGAAACTACATAATTCGTTTTCTTTTCATAACTATGCCACAGCCAACTGGACCAATGAAACGAGTGACAACAGTAAAGTGACATACCTTCAAAAGGATCTTTTCTTTTCTTTGATGTTTTATCATCCTTCACAATAATGATATCTTCATTGGTTTCATCGGAGTACGAAGCCAGATTATCTGTTTCTTCAGCAGCGATTTGATCCACCGGCTCAAGACTCGCCTCAGCAGTTATCTCCCTACTCACTTCTTCACTTATCTGAACCTCTCTTGGCTTAAACTGCTGAAGCATCATCTTCTCAAGACCACCATCATCTTTTTTCTTCTCTTCCCTCCCTCTTCTCTCCACCCCAAACCCATGAGAGAGTTTAGTCAGATCTTTAGAGCAATCAAAAGAGGTGAATGGACTTCTTATCCCCTCCTGTTCAAGAACCAAACAAAGACCAAATCTTTATGCATCAAATCTAAAATCTCTTTACCAAAATCAATTCAAAAGGTTTCAGCTTTTGGCTCAGTTTCCAACAAATCCCAACTCAAATTCCAAAGCAATCTAGAGAGAGAGAGAGAGAGCATCATTGTTGATTACCTCAATGTTGCTGGGCTTAAGCAGCACTGATTTGTTCGATTGATTACTCGAAGAGGCTTCGACACTATAAAACACACAAACCACACTTACGGAATCAATTACTCAAAATCTAAAACCTTGGGGGAGTGATTAGGGAATTTAGAAATCGAAAGGGGATTGAAGGCTTACGGAATCGAACTGGGATTCAGAAAGGAAGAAGCAATCGATCGCTGACCAAAAACCCTAATTTTTGGAATTGGCTTCTTCATCTTCTTCTTCTCCTTCTCTCACTCAGACTCTCGACTCTCGACTCTCGAGGCTTTCATTTTTTGGATTATTCTTTTTTTTTTTAGTGTCTCAAAAATTTTCCCGCCAATTGCAAAAAACAATTGTGGCAGAATAATGTAAAATTTAGTCCAAAATTTAAACATATCAATAGATTTTTTTTTTTTTTTAAGAAATCCCTCACAACCTTAAAATTCAACTTTAATCATTTCACTTTTTCATTATACTCAAGATTCAAAGAAGGAAATAAAAACTGAAAAAGTTTGTATCAAAGATGGTATCATTGTACTATCGTGCAAATCACCTAAAATGTCAAGTCGAATACCTAAACTTGGATTATTCATGTAAACTTGGATTTAACATTCTATGACAAATATAACCTCCTAGTAATGTATTTGGGCTTTTTTGTTTCATGTACTTGAACTTTTAATTTTCTTTTGTGTTGTTATATTACATCATTATAATTACTCTAATAACAACTAAAAGATTTTTTTTTAATGCATAGTTGTAAGTTGTAAGTTGTAAAAGTTGTAACCTGACTGTATAGCAAAATTGTTTAGCTATTGCCTATTGGAAATCTTTTGCCTTGGATAGATTTTTTTATTGCTTAACTTCTTTGTTTTCCATATATACTTGTAAATATTTTTCTTATATAAATAATACATTTAAAGAAATAATTATCTTTACTAAGGAAACATATATTTCACTTTTTCATGTAGTTCATCTTTGAATATGGATATTTACAATTGCTTCCCTTTAAAAAAAAAATATTAATGAATTTGATTGACATCTGTAGAACATAATTAACATACCAACATTTTAATGTATTTATAATATAGTAAGGCATATTGAGAAATTTTTCAATAAAATAAAAGAAAATAACATTTTTAAGAAAAAAATATAATTAATCTTCACTCCCACTAAGGACAAATTTATTTCTAATGTATTTTTTACTTTTCAAGTAATTCATCTTCAAAGAAAGATATTTTATACAGTTTTTCTTTCCTAATAAATAATTTTTAATTTGACAGCTGTAAAAGAAAAATTTAGTATAATAACCCTTTCATTATAAATAAATTACATATTTTAGACTTAAAAATATTAATTTTTGAAATGTCCCCAATTTCAAAAAGACCCAAACCAAAATTGACCAAAAACAATGTTACATGTCTCTTAGATATATATTGGTTAAAATCTCTTAGATTTGATTAACATACAATAGTCGCTAGATATAATTAAAGCGAAATATTTTAAATAGCTGTTGCCTATTAAATACAAAGACAATTGGGGCAAAATATTTTAAATTTCCGTTATATATTAGTTGTTAGTTATTTAAGATAAACAACTAATCAACCTCATATGTGTAAAATGTCACATAATTTAGCTAATTTATGTAAATATCTAGATATAACTAAACAAAATTGGTCTATTTAAACTTGAGTTCCATTGTGAAGTTTTCACAGAGTTGTTCATTTGCTTCTCTCAAAGAATACAGAAAATTTCTTCTTCTTTCTTTGGGGGTAGATTTGGTATGAGTGTCGTTGCTAAAGATTTGTTTCAGTAAGATTATTCCATGAATATGGGTGACGGGGCCAACGTTAACGAAAGCAAACAAGTTGCTGTCGACAACAACGTCAAACTTGTTGACGATGAGTGTAGGATTTGTTTCGAGTCATTGGCTGATGATGATCGAACCCCTGTGATGCTTCGATGTGGCCATCCCTATCATCTCCGTAAGTTTTCTTTTTTGTTTTTTTTTTGTGGTCGTAAACATAATATTGTTTAGATAAGACATGAGTCATATCATTGGTCGTCTATATATTATCTAATTTAACCAAAATTGTCCTAATTATTATTAGCTGAATATCTTGCTGAGAAAAATTAATCTGAATTTTTTTTCTTTCTGATGATTTGTTGTTTCTTTAAACATAGATCATGCATATGTACTCGCGTGTGTTGGTAACGAAAAGCTAATTAGTTTTGTTTTGTTTTTTTTTCTTATGACATCAATTAGATTGCATTGGTTCTGCGTTCAATGTAAAGAACAAGATGCAGTGTCCAACTTGTAAGCGAGTGGAACAAAGTGAATGGTTGTTTGCACGCAGCATTCCAACTCGGCCAAGTTTCAATATGCCGATAGTTCAGCCACTCATGGGCGGCAACTTGGTAGGATACTACCGGATCCAACTAGATCAACTTTCTCCTCGAGGTTTAACGTACCTTTGCGTGAGTCTTCCATGGAGATGACGACACAACAGCAGATAGCAGCAAAGCCATCCCGCATCCGTGAGGAGTCTTCCTTGGGGATGACGCCACAACAACAACAGATAGCAGCGAACGTATCCCGTACTCGTCAGTCTTCCTTGGAGATGACGACACAGCAACAGGTTGCAGCAAACATATCCCGTACTCTTTCCGGGAAGCGCGTGAAGTATGATTATGGCACCAGAAGCAGCGGTGGAGAAGGACGAAGCTACTACAGCCGTGGAGAAAGTAGCAGAGGTGGAGGAAGTAGTGCAGAAGGGAAGGCAAAATTTAAGGACCAAAGCAATAGCAACGACAAGTCTTGGTGAGACAGGCAGAACCGGTGGATCCAAACAGTTCCGACCATCCAAGGCATAAGCACCATATATTAGATCCCAAAATTTCATGAGTTTTCGAAATTTAGACCCATTTTTCCATATTAATCTTTTATCTTTTTCTTTTTTTTTGGGGGGACTAAGGATGGTTCTAAGCATCGCTGGCCAGTCCCTACCAGATTTGTAATTTCATGATTTCAGAAAACTTGGAACTTTTTCGAAGTATATGATATCAAAAACAAGCCAATTAAGCACCGTACAAACATTATCTCAATAAAGAAAATTAAATTTGGCTAGAAACGTTCACTAACCAAACCAAACACCAAAAGATTTTGATCATTTCAAAAGCTACCAAACATTCGAAAATACGGGAATAACTCTAACGGGGACTTGGAGCAAAAAAAATGGCTCATTTGCAATAAGTCTCAAAACTCTGTAACATCTGATCAAACCAGTCTATCTCATGTTGGCAGCTTGCTTTTTATGGCTAGCGAAGCAATGGAACTATATCTCAGAATTGCTTCTTTAATCAGATCAGCTTGCACCTGTTTACTGTAGGGTCAGCTTTACAGGAATGGATAATTTATCCTTGAATACTCTACCAAATTGTATGTGTTGAGGGATCAATTTGACGTCTGACTATCTTACACACATATCCTCTGAACCTTGGCGTCAATCTTTTCGATTGCATCCAAACTCCAGCAATGGGATCACATCAACCGTCTATATTTCTCAGGAAACTACACAACGAAAAGGGCGAGATTCTTCTCAGTTATATACATTTTCCCAATGTAGTGACATCAAATGGTCATCTAACACTTCTTCACATTACCAACAGCTAATGCATCTTCAACATAAATATTTCTTTTATTATCAGAATACTTATATAGCACAAGTTCTTTCTACACTAGCATAGCCACACAAAATGCTTAAAACAGATTCAATGATATGGAATTTGAACACTATGTTTCAGGGAGATTTTCAACAATTGGAGCCAATACTCATAGAACAGGACAACTGTTGTAAAATATTCAAGTAAGCGATAGGTTCAAACAGTGGTGACCTAATTATGCTGGCCTACAACGGGATAGGATAGGTATGCCGAGAAATATTTTTTGTGTGGGTTTAAAAACTGCGCCACCATTATTCAAACAGAATCTTCCTCATCCCTGGCTATTGAGTACAAAACTATCAACTATTTAATTAGCAAGGCTGGTCGGATCTCGACAGTTTTGGATGCAGAAAATGCATACTACTTTACAAACTAAAGAAATTCATGGCATGTAAATATATTGATATCACCATTTCACTACTCCGTGGGACACTAACCTGAGGCTCTTTGGAGCATTGGTTATGATTCAATGGATATTTTGGAAAATGCAATGGCATGTTGAGCAAGAGGCACCTTCCTCGTGATTTGTTAGGAAGATTCTACACAAGAGAAATGGAAATGCCAGTTTTCAAAAAAATAATAATAAGAATGATACATGTAGTCAAGTGACTAAAGTCACTGACGTGATGTGTCAAAAAAAAATAGGTACTAGTGTACTACCGTACGACAAATGAGCATTACTTAACAACTCATGTGATAATGAAGCATAAACTCATTGAGGGATTCATGTAACAAGTCTTACCTGAAAAACTCTAAATCTCACATGGCAAGACCCAGGCTATAGGTAGTGGTCTTTATTTTATGCTTGAATATGTAGATAATGCAAATCTCGATTTTAAATCAGGATGCAAGTATCTGCATACCAAAGAATTTAAATACCCAAGAAGAGGCCATAAACACAAAAATGAAGGGGAATTCTCCTAGCGTTCAGAGCACCAGGCATACCAATTTATGGGCATAACACTACAGTCTACCCAAAACACGGAAATGTTTGGGCTTGATTTCTTAGCAATAATTAACCACTTTAGAGAAGATTTCATAACCAAAAAAGGCAAAGAGACTCGAAGCAAATTCAGATTAATCACAAAGTAAACCATGATAGTTGACCCGCGTATTATATAACATGTCCAAAAACAATGGACCTAGAAGTACAAAACATGAAGAATATACATATGAACATTAGTAATGTGGGAGAGGAAAACCTAGACTTGTTGCCGCCTGATTTCTCCCTTTCTTCGCCTGCTTCCCATTTCAGCAAGCCAAACATGTTAAAATGTCATATGGATTAGTCTTTATTGAACAACTTGTACCTATATAGACCACAGGTACGTAGTATAGATATATTGCTCTAGTACCTCGAAATTGCAGGGAAATGCAGACATTTGGTTGACGGACAATGTAGATTTGGTCACCAGCGATGTCGTCCTTATAGACATCTTGATTCCTTTGCCATCTCCATAGGGCGTGCGTTGAATTCATGACCTGTATGAACAACACATTCTAATGTTCAGCTCTTGTCGCATAAAAGAGAATCACTCTTTCTTATTATACATATGAAGATATACCTCAAGGATTCCATGGCCGAAGCTGCTCTCTCTGAAGGCACTCCAATCAGGTTGTCTGTCCCAGCAAAACTTTCCTTTTGCAGAGCCAGAAGTAAAATTTAAAGGGCATGATCCTCCTATCTCGGGGATGTTGTCTCCAGGAGAAGGACACTTCCCAGGGTCGTCCGCAAAGTCCACATCAACTTTCTCAATGTTACCACCATCTCCTATAGTTATGTAAACTGGCCCACACGGGTCTAGTGTGTAGTTGTATATGCGGTTCATTCTTTCGTATGCATGTACCTTCAGTAGCAATAAACGCCATTTTTAATCATACCATAGAAGAAGAACACCAGTATAACATTTCTCTATCACTAAAATTCGACTTCACTACTGCAATATGGTCGTTTCAAACGAACAATGACAAGATATTCAACAACAAGAAGAAGAAATCAAAGAATATTAAATCTCCGTTTCACCAAGAAAAATTGAGAGCTCACATGTCCTGCAAACACAATGTCGACACGGTGTTGGTAAAGAAGCTCTTCCATTTCCTGCCTCATGCATTCAAACTCCTGGTAGTGCGAGGAGTAGCTGTTGTACCAAGGCGGATGCATTGTTGCAACCAGCCAAGGTGACACTGCGCGATCAACTTTAGACAAGTCTTCCTTTAGCCATGCATATTGTGCTCCTAAAATAACACATAATTATTCATAAAAATGAGAGTGATTGAAGTAGGAGAACCAGAAATTTTCCTCATTAATCAGGGAACAAAAGATACAAGTGCTTTGCTGAAACCAAAGAAAAGAGACTGCAAGTATCCATGGATTTACCAGTGTGATTATAGTCAACATATGCACCCAACATAACGAAATGCACTCCTCCCGCATCAAAAGAATAGTAGAAGTTGGTGTTGGAGCCACTCTCACTTGAAGGAACTGCAAACCTTTCAGAATATGACTTAAAGGTGATTCCGGAAGCTTGAAGCTCAATCTCATGGTTTCCTTCAATGACCATCGTCGGGACTTTGGAGGTAAGTGGCTCCATGAACCTGAACACAAAACAAAGATTTGCCACAAAAACCTCCTAAGTATATAACCTTTTTTCCTATGCACAGTATTATTCACTCTAATATACTGTGGAACAACTGGACAAAAAGCTAAGCAGGACCAACACAGATTTCTTCAAATCCAACTTATTAACCCAGAGATAGTAAGGTTTACCTTCCCCTGGCATCCCAGCGAGGTTGATACGTCTCCCTAATAGGTGCATCGGGAAATGAACATGAGAAGCATGAAACTCCTTTGCCACCAATTGTACGGTACTGGTCTGCATACGTTAAGTCCCCAACAATTATAACCATCGAAGGGTCGTTTTCCATCAAATGGTCAATGGTGGTGGTTGTGTTACTGGTAAGACCCAAATCTCCAACAAAGGCTATTCGATGCGGATATGCTTCTTTGCTTGGCAGTGGCAAAGTCTTAAAAGAGAGCTCCTGGCTCATTGCAGGAACAGAGCTGTCGCCGCACTTGTAATAGTACTTGGTTTCTGGTTCAAGACCTACAATATATTACAAGTCAATCGGCATTGCAACCAATATCTGCAAAAACAAAATCTTGACACTTGACAGTGGCAAGCCAACGCAAATATAGAATAAAGGCGTCTCAAAAGATATCATGTTTGTTTCTACAAAGGAAAATATACACACAACACAAGTCCACAATAAGATGTAAGTTATATATGGGGAGTGCTTTCACAATTAGGTGCCTAGCTTTTAACATTTCAAGTTGTCTCTGCATATATAGAACTAAGAAGCAAGGTAATAGTGTAATACTCAGCTCGTAACAAAACGAAGTTGCAAAGATTCATTCATACACATTAGAACTCTACACAAGAAAGATGAATGAAATTGCTCTTTATCATTATTACCATCAATGAGAACATGGTGTATGATGCCTGATGTGTAATTGAGGAGACCATCAAAGGGATACAACTGACTGTATACTGTTGCATTCCCTTTCTTTTTCAGCAAATATTTCCCTTTCTCCTTCCCATACCAAACCTCACTAGCAACTGAGCTAGGATCAAGCGGTTTCACATCTTTTCCAACTACAGCATCACCTGAAAAAGAAGAAGAATATGAACAAATCTCACAAATCCAAGTTCAATTAGACTAATTCAAAGCCTAGAGATTTCAGATATTGAAAATTCAAGAAAAATATAATCAAGAATTTGGCTTTACCAGTGACCCAAGAGACCCACATGGAGGTTGGAGTAGAGAGAGCTAAAGCAATCTGTTCTGGGAAATCGGAGCTGACGTTTCTCTTCCTCAGCCTCGGATGGTCCATAGGCAAGTCGTCACTGCCTCGCCGTAGAGACGGGTCGAACCGGCGGGTCAATGGCTTGAACGGGCCGTCTAAAGTTGTTGCGATCGGTTCGCCGGAGGCAAGTAACAACGACATTGAGGTAATTAGGGCAATCATCATTAGTAAAGGCATGTTCATGGTCATGGTCCAGAGGTTGTTTCATCTACGCGTGACGAGTTTTGATGGTCTCGAGCATTGACGCTTCTCTTTTTGCTTTGTACTGAGAATATGCCACATTGGTACGTGTCACCATTTTATTTGGGGCTCTGTTTACTACTTTACTAGACTTTCAAATATCAAAAAATTGAATTGTTTTAGAGTTTTTTTTTCTTAACTGTAAACTTTTGAAACCAAATTTTCAAGAACCAAAATAGATACCCTTTTTCAAAATATAATTGTTTATAAAAAACTTCAAAATAAATCACAGAAATTATTCAGTTTCTAAATTGATGAAGATCGAGCTGGGGAGGAGTGAAAGAAATGATATCAAAATAAAAATTATTAGTACATATGAAAAGTGGAATTAGTTTAGTGATAAAACTGTTGTTTTTATAGGGAGAAATTGTAACATCTACAATCTTTGATTGTTGGATTTGAATGTATAAATTTGGTTAAGAATGTTGGAAAGCTTCGGATTAACTGAATTAAAACGGTTTAACTCTCCAAGCATATGTAATGTTCTTTCTATATGGCGCAAGGTTGGAAAATTTTCATTTTTCTTCTTTTGTTATTATACTTAACGACTAGATATTCATCTGCGGTACACCGCAGGACTAAATTTGTTTAAAAAATGTAAAATGTATTTTATTTGGTAGATTAACTATAGATATGCAACTAATTTTTGTATTTTGTAAATGAACAGTATTTTGCATCTGTATATTATGTAGTGTCCAATTTCTATGTTTTAGGTGTATACCGTGTATTTTTATAATATAGAAAAAACGATATCATACAGTTTCTTAAATATTTAAATCGTCGAGAAGTGTTTTTTTTTTTAGTTTTCACTGTAGAGATAGTAGTATTTTAATTCTATTGTAGTTTTTCAATAATATCATTACAATAGAAATGGCTTTCTATTTTTGTTAGTTTCATATATAAATAATCTAACACTTTAGTATATTTACTTTATGTGTGCAATGAAAATAAAAGTAAGTTTGTTTTTTATATGAATTATACTAATTGTTTACTTCTATAAACTTTAATTAATTGATTAAAAATATGTGTATATAATATGTTATCTAGAGCATCTCTCACTTTGGGTAAGTATAAAACATATTAATCATTTTTTTAAAGTGCATACTGTATAAAGTTCATTTATAGAGTTATTAATTTACCTATTCTTAAGTAGAACCATAAAAAAAATTGGGACCAAGAAAATATATTGATTTATCAAGATTTAATTTTTATTAATTTATCACTAATTTTAACTTTAATTTATATACATAGTTTAAAAAAAGGAGTAAATTCTTAGATAAAGTATAGAACATTCATCCTTTTTTCTTTTTTTTTTTTGGTTTTTTTTAACATTCATCCTTTTCATAAAATTGCTGGGAAAATTTGTCAATTGTAATCACACAATTTATTATAAATTTCCAAATTATATATTACCAAATGAAGATTATAATGGAGAAACCAAATTGGTGGTTACTTAAAAAAGGAAAAATGACAATATTCATATTTAAAGTAAAAAATAATTAAAGGAGAAAATTTTCTTCAATTAGATTCCGAATTTGATATTATTTAAAGTAAAAAATAATTGTAAAATTAAATGCCAATGACATTCCTTGTAAATATGTATGAACTTCATGATTTATTTCATAAATGTCTCAAAAAATGTATATATAGATTAGTAAATACTTTTCATAGATACGAATAAACACAGATTTGGGGGTTACAAGTATTGCAAACAAAGAAGTAAGATACACGAAAATGAAGGATAAAAGAGCGTGAGGAGACTCCATGATTGGCTCCGGTGGGGTTGGAGAAAGGATGCACAAGAAACATAAAAGTGTCTCCCCTAAAGGGTTAACTAAAGGATTGTTACATACGTTTTCACTTTCCACACATCTTTTCATTTTTTGGGTTATTGTATTGATTGGTTAATTTGTACTGTGTATACTTGTTTGTCATGGATTTCATAGATTTTTATCAACTTTTTTGGTATTTGGTAAAACATGTTTATGGTTTTTTTAGAAGTTTTCCAAATATTGTCTCTTACAATTTNACACAGATTTCTTCAAATCCAACTTATTAACCCAGAGATAGTAAGGTTTACCTTCCCCTGGCATCCCAGCGAGGTTGATACGTCTCCCTAATAGGTGCATCGGGAAATGAACATGAGAAGCATGAAACTCCTTTGCCACCAATTGTACGGTACTGGTCTGCATACGTTAAGTCCCCAACAATTATAACCATCGAAGGGTCGTTTTCCATCAAATGGTCAATGGTGGTGGTTGTGTTACTGGTAAGACCCAAATCTCCAACAAAGGCTATTCGATGCGGATATGCTTCTTTGCTTGGCAGTGGCAAAGTCTTAAAAGAGAGCTCCTGGCTCATTGCAGGAACAGAGCTGTCGCCGCACTTGTAATAGTACTTGGTTTCTGGTTCAAGACCTACAATATATTACAAGTCAATCGGCATTGCAACCAATATCTGCAAAAACAAAATCTTGACACTTGACAGTGGCAAGCCAACGCAAATATAGAATAAAGGCGTCTCAAAAGATATCATGTTTGTTTCTACAAAGGAAAATATACACACAACACAAGTCCACAATAAGATGTAAGTTATATATGGGGAGTGCTTTCACAATTAGGTGCCTAGCTTTTAACATTTCAAGTTGTCTCTGCATATATAGAACTAAGAAGCAAGGTAATAGTGTAATACTCAGCTCGTAACAAAACGAAGTTGCAAAGATTCATTCATACACATTAGAACTCTACACAAGAAAGATGAATGAAATTGCTCTTTATCATTATTACCATCAATGAGAACATGGTGTATGATGCCTGATGTGTAATTGAGGAGACCATCAAAGGGATACAACTGACTGTATACTGTTGCATTCCCTTTCTTTTTCAGCAAATATTTCCCTTTCTCCTTCCCATACCAAACCTCACTAGCAACTGAGCTAGGATCAAGCGGTTTCACATCTTTTCCAACTACAGCATCACCTGAAAAAGAAGAAGAATATGAACAAATCTCACAAATCCAAGTTCAATTAGACTAATTCAAAGCCTAGAGATTTCAGATATTGAAAATTCAAGAAAAATATAATCAAGAATTTGGCTTTACCAGTGACCCAAGAGACCCACATGGAGGTTGGAGTAGAGAGAGCTAAAGCAATCTGTTCTGGGAAATCGGAGCTGACGTTTCTCTTCCTCAGCCTCGGATGGTCCATAGGCAAGTCGTCACTGCCTCGCCGTAGAGACGGGTCGAACCGGCGGGTCAATGGCTTGAACGGGCCGTCTAAAGTTGTTGCGATCGGTTCGCCGGAGGCAAGTAACAACGACATTGAGGTAATTAGGGCAATCATCATTAGTAAAGGCATGTTCATGGTCATGGTCCAGAGGTTGTTTCATCTACGCGTGACGAGTTTTGATGGTCTCGAGCATTGACGCTTCTCTTTTTGCTTTGTACTGAGAATATGCCACATTGGTACGTGTCACCATTTTATTTGGGGCTCTGTTTACTACTTTACTAGACTTTCAAATATCAAAAAATTGAATTGTTTAGAGCCAAAATAGATAACCTTTTGTCAAAATTCAAAATAAATCACAGAAATTATTTAATTTCTAAATTGATGAAGATCGAATTGGGGAGGAGTGAAAGAGATAATATCAAAATAAAAATTATCATACATATGAAGAGTGGAATTATTTTAGTGATAAAACTGTTGTTTCTTTGATTGTTGGATTTGAATGTATAAATTTCGTTAAGAATGTTGGAAAGCCTTGGATTAACTGCATTAAAACGGTTTAACTCTCCAAGCATGTATGTAATGTTCTATATGGCGCAAGGTTGGAAATTTTTCATTTTCCTTCTTTTGTTATTATACTTACGATTCCTAAATACGTTTCATAGATATGAATAAACACAGGATTTGGGGGTTACAAGTATTGCAAGCAAAGAAGTAATATACACGAAAATGAAGGATAAAAGGAGCGTGAGGAGACTCCATGATTGGCTCCGGTGGGGTTGGAGAAAGGATGCACAAGAAACATAAAAGTGTCTCCCCTAAAGGTTTAACTAAAGGATTGTTACATACGTTTTCACTTTCCCCACATCTTTTCATCTGTTGGGTTATTGTATTGATTGGTTAATTTGTACTGTCTATACTTTATATTGTTTAGTTTTGTCATGGATTTCATAGATTTTTATCAACTTTTTTGGTATTTTGTAAAACATGTTTATGGTTTTTTTAGAAGTTTTCCAAATATTGTCTCTTACAATTTTAGATATTGTTTATCCAAAAACGATTCTTGTTACGTGCATAGAATAAAGAGCTTGTGTATCAACTTATTAATTCATTTGTCTTCCATTTCTTTCTCTCTTTAGTCTTTAGTCTTTAGTTTCAATTAAAGTCTTCGTGTGATAGGATTATAGGAAAGTCTTCAATTATTATTCTCGAGCATAGCTGCTGCAAAGGTAATACAAACGTTTTTTTCACCAACCGTCGTATCTAGATATAAAGGTTTAGGTTTGCTACTTATTTTGCTATTAATTTAATATATTATTTAGTGTTTGTATTTTTTTTTCTTTTTCTTTCTAGTTATGTTTGATGTTCTTGTTTCTTTGTTTTAGAACTATACTATGATTGTGAAAAATAAATGCTTTATCATTAATTTTGTTAAAGGCTTATAGCTAGTACTAGCTATGATAAGTTTTTGACGAGATCAAAAGTAATTTTTTTATCATGTCATGGTATATAGAAGGAACCGTGTAAATTAAAATATTAGCGCCCGGGTCCTTAACCAAAGCAGAGAAAGACCACAAGCATTGTCAAAGAACAATGACGTACCTGAAATATCATTTACCAAAGTTATGATCATGGTGATCTTCTATGTGGCTTAGCTTGATTATAAATGCATGTTTGGTTTACATAAAACTAATTTTGGTATTAGAGTTGCATGTGTAACAGTTTAACATTTTCAAAATCATATTGTACAACCCTTAAAGTATAATTTTCGGTAGGACTGGGCGATAATGCTCGTACCTACAAGATTAGTGATTTATCAAGTAAAAAAAATGAAATTTATGGGAGCAACAATGATGTTCGTGTATTTTTTTTTATCTCAGAATGATCACTAGATGTGCTGCATCATTTGTTTTTTACACACAAATCTAAAATGTTGTGTATTAGCGTGAAGACATTGTTTTTTTTTTTTTTTTTTTTTTTGTGCATCGTGAGCTTTTTATTCTTATAATCTTATTTTACACCCAATAATTAAGGAAAAAGGCCAAAACTGACTAACACTCCTCCAGGAATTACGAAAGAGGAAAAATCAGAAATGTAGTCTGCATGTACAATATATAATCATTTGTCTTATCCTTAATGTTTACTCAACGAAAAAGTGTGTATTGATTGAGTTAAGTATTGTATAATGTCTAATAATGATATTTGCAAAATGTATAACCTATATATGGTCGAAATCATGAGTACGACATTATTGCTATTATATGAGACACAACTATACAACTAATTTCACATATATATATATATATATAATTTCAAAAAAAAATCTCTATTTTAAAAACAAAATTGGATCTAGCTAGTTGAATGCATGTCTTTTTAAAAAAATCCATAATTATTATACTATATTTTGTTTATAGTATAACATGCAAAAGCCATAGATTTGAAGGTCTAAAGTCTAAACAGTGTTTATATTGATTATTTTAGATATTAACTTATTAGCATATATTTAATGAGTTCAAATGGAGATAAGACGGACAAAACCATTAGTAAATTGGACCGTACATTTATATATATATATATATATATATATATATATATATAAATTATATATTTTTAATTATCATATTATTTATATCCATTTTACATTAAAAAATCGCCCCTTCTAAAAATAAAATGATATAAATCCGTTTACATATATTCAAAACCAATATCTATAGTTCATACTTCATACTTCATTACTATTTTACTATGTTTGGTTTGACTTCAGGTTTGATGCATGTGTCAAAATGATAAATCCACAACGTACGTAATTTAACATTTGGCAGAAACATACCATGCAATGCAATATAGCATGATGTGGCCGGTCAACTAACCACCGTAATTGGTGCATCAGGCCAAACCAAAACAAAAAAATATTGGAAATTGAGAAAATATTTTGTTTTCCCCATTAAATCCGGCATAAACCAGTGGTGGTGAACCATTAGCTGCCGTACGGAACACACCGCTCTTTTGATGACATGACATTTTCAAGCTCTCTGATTTGTTGATTCGTTAGTTATTTTTTTTCATTCACTCCACTAACCAACCAATCACACATCTGCGTTTCCTTTTTTTTCGATAAACACATCTGCTTCTCCTACTTTACTTTAGTATGTATTTGTTACTAATATAATCTTGTGAGTTGTGACAATATATGTGAGATTATTGTATTTGACTTTTGTTTTAACAAACTTCAGAACATCCACCAATGGACCCAACAACACTTTTGTGTATATAGCAACTAGTATAGAGTCTATATAGACCAAACCTAAGCAATAAAATATTGAGTTTCAAAACCTTTAACCAGAAAAACACTGAGTTTTAGTAGGTTAATTTGGTTTAGCCGTTTACGATCGATTTTAATTTATACAACTTTTTAACATTTTATTTTCAAGCAGTTGTGCTCAACAGTTCTCGGAAGCTTTTTGTTTTGGTTCTTTTGAGTGGAGATTTTGTCTTCAAGAAGCAACTTTTACTTCACTAGAAAAATAAGTAAGCTAAAAATAGTAAGAAGTAAATTTATCGTTACTATAAGAGTTGTGGAACAAAGATATTTAAACATTTTCAACTTTAATTTTTCTAAAGACATAGCTGGGGCGCCAGTTCCAGGTTCTCCACATTAATTTTTTTTTTTTTTTTTTTTTTTTTTTTTTTTTTTTTTTTTTTNTAAAAAAATTTTGTTCTAAAACATTTCTTTTTCTGTTTTCTTTAATAGTACAAAATTGTCTCAAGACATTTTTTTTCTTATATCTGTCATATGTAAGACACCTTGGAATCTTAGATGGATACAAATAAATTTGTTTACCTTTTGGCTATCTCACCAACATCATTAATTTTCTCTTTACAAAGTAAATGAATCACAATCTATCCAAAAATATTTTTTTAATTTGCTCTTATAAAAATGCTATACTGTAGATTAATTTCTTTACGCTATCTTCTTGGACTGTAATCATTTGATTAGGGAAACCCAATTGAAGTTAGTGAAACTAGTAAATTAGTAACATTTAATAACAATGATTTATGAAGAGAGGATTAGGACTTTATTAAACATATGAGACATGAGGCGGTTACGGCAGTTATGAGGGGGTTTGGCTCATAATTACGGCGTTAGAATTAGGGGGTAATGAACGGTTAACGGAACGGATCCGAGGATCTCACACTATCATTCATCAACGGCTAAGATCGTAAGATGAGAAAAGTAACAAACACAATCCGTTAAGTAGCGGTATGTGTTAACTAACGGCGACGTCAACGTTACTTTATAGCTGTGTGTATAAACGAAGACGGTTTCCTTGGAGCTTGTGCACACTAATCTTCTTCGTCTTCTTCATTCTTACCTTTCTCTCTCCTCTCTGTTTTCCGAGAAAAAGAGTGCGAGAAAATTTCGTAAGATTCTAGAAGAAGAAGAAGAAGAAGAAGCTTCAATGGCGTCGTCTACTCAGAAAGTGATCAGTGTTTGCTTCGCCGTGTTCGTCGTCTTAGCTCTAACGGTGACGATTCTCCGGTACGATTCTAGGTCTTTCTCTCTTCTCAAATCTTTCATCTTTTTTTTCTCTCTCTCTGTTTATTTTTCTTCTGTTTCGCTGTTTATTAAGCTACATTGTTAATTTCTGTAAAGGATTTTGAGCTTTTTTCATCTCTGTTTGTTAAATCTCGCTTCAACGATTTTTTTTTTCCATAGATTTGCGTTCTGTTTATGGATTTTGATTTTTTTTTTTGTGAGAGATTTCAATTTCAAGCTCCAGATTTGGTAATAATGCTCTTTTTCTCGGTTTTTGATTTTTTTTTGTAGGAAGCTGAAAACAGAGGAGTTACAGAGCTTAAGCAGCAGCTCAACAATGGCGGCGATAAGGTAAAAAAAGGAACAAAACTTTCGTACAGATGCAAACATAACACGCGTTTTCAACCGCTAGGGTTACCTCTTTTTATTTTAATTTTGTTATGAAATAAAAGTAGGAATATAACTAATGATCCTAGCCGTTGATCTGTACGACTGTTTTTGCCGAGAGTTTTGGATTAGATTTTCGTAATAATGCTCTGTTTTTCTCGGTTTTTTGATTTCGGTAGGAAGCTGAAAACAGAGGAGTTTCAGAGCTCAAACAGCTCAACAATGGCGGCGACAATGTAAGAGAGACTCAAGTTTCTTTTTTTTCTTTTTTGCCGCCGCTCACAAAACATGAAACGCGCTTTTAACCGCCGCTAGGGTTTTATCTTCATTTATTTATTTTAGTATTTTACTTCTAAAATAAAGTTGGAAAATGAAGTAGAGGTCCTAGCCGTTGGATATGTTAAAGATCTTCCCGGATCCATTTCCGTTAAACCATTTCCTTTTTGTTGGTCTTTTGATTCCTCGAATGTAGCGTTTATATATAGAGAGAGAGGTTTCATTCATCGCCGCTCACACATGCTCTGTCTGTCGTCTCTTCACTCTATTTATTCCACGTCAGTAAATAAGTGTAGTACGATTTCGTTAAAGGATTAATTAGTCAATTTGATGTAATTCTCTGTTTCTGTTATACTCTCTCGCGTGTATAGACATCGATTTTTTACTTGCTTTGGGATGAGAACACGTGTTATAAACCGATGTGAAATTGTGAATTTATGCTTTAAAAAACTATTTTGGTTGGTTTATAATTTATGAGTTTATGGTTGGTCGCGTCATTTGTGTTTTTTTTATTTTGTTACAGGCTTGGAGGTGAAGAAGAACAACAACACGCGGTTGCTGCTGATCCAGAGAAGGTTGCTGATGAAGTCGCTAAGCTTGTTCAGATGTGTGTTCCTCTCTCTCTCTCTCTCTCTAATTGTGTGAATGCATTAATTTTAAATTTGCTCTGCGAAAATAAGCATTTAGACACACGTGAACCTTCAAATAAAATTTAATTAGAGAATTACACAGGGGAAAAAATTACGGACTATAAAAGCGTAGAACAAAAAAAAACTTACTTTTTTGAATTTGTTTTATTAATTTGAATTTTAACGGGTAAAGAAAGATAAAAACTTTTGCTTTTATTGTTGTCTCTGTCACCTCTCTCACTCTCTCTTTTTTATTTCGTCGTGAAACGACAAAACCCGTCTCTCTCGCGCATAAAACTGACACATTGTCGTTTCACCATGCTCGCGATTGTCAGAGTCCGTTCGCTTGCACGGACATTGTTTTGTTTGTTTTATGGTTTAGAGACGGCATTTTCTTCCTTCCTTCACTCATTAAATTCGATTTCACCTTTTTTTTTTTGGTGCTCTTGTGACTTGAATTTGGGGGTTTTTACACGAAGAGTTTGGTTCAGTAACTCCTCCTGTCGTCTTTTTGTGGCATTAATTTTGAAGTCTCTTTCATTTGGATATTATTGTCTGGTCTGTTTTAGGTTTTTTCACCAGCTGAACATTAATGGACCTTTTTTTTTTCCGGATTTTATTTGACAACCACTTTGTTGACCTCATAAACCAACAAAATTTTATCCATGAGTTAGTTTATTACTTATTACGTTAGGTAAGAACAAACAGAAACGGCGGCTGAGATGTTTAATCAGCCTTTAGATTCGAATGAAACAAATCACTATTGAATTAATTATCTCAGATTTGTCTGTGTGTGTGATTGATTTGATCTATCAAGCATGAGATGTAATTAACCACGTGGGTATTGAATTTCAGGAGTGAACAGAACAGGACAGCAAGGAGGAAGCTAGGATTCTTCTCCTGTGGAACTGGTAATCCAATTGATGACTGCTGGCGTTGTGACCCTAACTGGCACAAGAACCGTAAACGCCTCGCGGATTGTGGGATCGGTTTTGGAAGGAACGCAATTGGTGGTCGTGATGGACGCTTCTACGTTGTTACTGATCCAACTGATGAAGACGTTGTTAATCCCAAACCTGGGACTCTACGCCATGCTGTCATCCAGGAGGAGCCTCTTTGGATTGTGTTCAAGAGGGATATGGTTATAGAGCTAAAACAGGAGCTGATCATGAACAGTTTCAAGACCATTGATGGCCGTGGCGCCAACGTGCATATAGCCAACGGTGCTTGCATCACCATCCAGTTTATCACCAATGTCATCATTCATGGTCTTCACATTCATGATTGCAAGCCTACTGGAAATGCAATGGTTAGAAGCTCCCCATCTCACTTTGGTTGGAGGACGATGGCTGATGGTGATGCAGTCTCCATTTTCGGATCGTCTCACATCTGGATTGATCATAACTCCCTCTCTCACTGTGCTGATGGCCTTGTTGATGCTGTCATGGGGTCTACTGCTATTACTGTTTCCAATAACCACTTTACCCACCACAATGAGGTCTCATTTGTTCTCTGCCCTCCTTCAAAACACTAAATCTATAGGCTGGTTCTGTTTTCATGACACTTATATGGATGTATGGGTGCAGGTGATGTTGCTTGGTCACAGTGACTCGTACACAAAAGACAAGCTGATGCAAGTGACCATTGCTTACAACCATTTCGGTGAAGGACTGGTTCAGAGAATGCCAAGGTTACTATTCGTTTTCAACTTTGTTAATTCAATTAAGTTGCCATTTATTCTGACAGTAGAAAATCTTGTTAATCCATTTAATTTGTCATTTGTTCTGACGGTAGAAAATTGGTTGTGTAATGGCAGGTGCAGGCATGGGTATTTCCATGTGGTTAACAACGACTACACTCACTGGGAGATGTACGCCATCGGTGGGAGTGCAGAACCAACCATCAACAGTCAAGGAAACAGATATGCTGCTCCCATGGACCGCTTCGCCAAGGAGGTTCAACATCTTAAAAACCTTTATGTCTGCTTAAACAGAGTAATCAGAGGTTGTTATATTTATAAGCAAAATTAAATTGTGGATCCACAGGTGACGAAAAGAGTGGAGACAGATGCAAGTGAGTGGAAGAAGTGGAATTGGAGGTCGGAAGGAGACCTTCTACTGAATGGAGCATACTTCAGGTCATCAGGAGAAGAAGCGTCTGCTAGCTATGGACGAGCCTCAAGCTTAGCAGCTAAACCATCATCTATGGTCGACACTATTACCTCCACTGCAGGAGCACTAGGTTGCCGTAAGGGCAGACCTTGCTAGTTGCTACTTCTCTCTCGCTCTCTCTATACCACCATCATAGCAACTAACCTCAAACCCTTTCACATATCTTTGGAAGGTGCATATATAGTACTACTCTATTCTGTTTTCCTCTTAAGACGGTCATTTCCCGTTTTCTTCCGGATGGTAGGAATTGGTCAACCTCGGCTTGCTTCTTCTTCGTCTTCTTAAAAAAGGTGGGAATGCAGAGAGAAGCAAGCGCAGAAGCGTTGTTCAAAAAGTCTCCTTCTAGTTTACAAATCTCTTATTGTCTTAGGTTTGGCTTTTGTTTTTGGGGTTGTTAAGGTCCTTTGGTTTTAATGGATCTCCCCTGAGTTCTAGAGTCTCTTTTGGGGTGTTTTTTTTGGTTCTAATTCCCTTTAAAGTTAGTGACAGCAGTTGCAAAAATTGTTACAAGACGATTGAAAAGCTTTTGGTTTNAAGTGACCATTGCTTACAACCATTTCGGTGAAGGACTGGTTCAGAGAATGCCAAGGTTACTATTCGTTTTCAACTTTGTTAATTCAATTAAGTTGCCATTTATTCTGACAGTAGAAAATCTTGTTAATCCATTTAATTTGTCATTTGTTCTGACGGTAGAAAATTGGTTGTGTAATGGCAGGTGCAGGCATGGGTATTTCCATGTGGTTAACAACGACTACACTCACTGGGAGATGTACGCCATCGGTGGGAGTGCAGAACCAACCATCAACAGTCAAGGAAACAGATATGCTGCTCCCATGGACCGCTTCGCCAAGGAGGTTCAACATCTTAAAAACCTTTATGTCTGCTTAAACAGAGTAATCAGAGGTTGTTATATTTATAAGCAAAATTAAATTGTGGATCCACAGGTGACGAAAAGAGTGGAGACAGATGCAAGTGAGTGGAAGAAGTGGAATTGGAGGTCGGAAGGAGACCTTCTACTGAATGGAGCATACTTCAGGTCATCAGGAGAAGAAGCGTCTGCTAGCTATGGACGAGCCTCAAGCTTAGCAGCTAAACCATCATCTATGGTCGACACTATTACCTCCACTGCAGGAGCACTAGGTTGCCGTAAGGGCAGACCTTGCTAGTTGCTACTTCTCTCTCGCTCTCTCTATACCACCATCATAGCAACTAACCTCAAACCCTTTCACATATCTTTGGAAGGTGCATATATAGTACTACTCTATTCTGTTTTCCTCTTAAGACGGTCATTTCCCGTTTTCTTCCGGATGGTAGGAATTGGTCAACCTCGGCTTGCTTCTTCTTCGTCTTCTTAAAAAAGGTGGGAATGCAGAGAGAAGCAAGCGCAGAAGCGTTGTTCAAAAAGTCTCCTTCTAGTTTACAAATCTCTTATTGTCTTAGGTTTGGCTTTTGTTTTTGGGGTTGTTAAGGTCCTTTGGTTTTAATGGATCTCCCCTGAGTTCTAGAGTCTCTTTTGGGGTGTTTTTTTTGGTTCTAATTCCCTTTAAAGTTAGTGACAGCAGTTGCAAAAATTGTTACAAGACGATTGAAAAGCTTTTGGTTTGATTGCAACTTCCATTGGCTTTTATGTTTTGTTTGGTTGTTGGCATTTTTTTCAGTGGATAACAAATTGTTTAAATCTGTTTATGCAACCTAAGCAAACCACTTGTGAGGCGAGAGAGGTGTGTAAATGAAAAGGAGTTGCACTAACATGTAATGTGATCTCAAACCAACAAATAATTGATGCGATCTTTATTTCTTCTTTTGGAGTTAAGGTTTTAGTGGCTCTGTTCCCTGCGCTGCACGTTACGTGTTGGGATTTTCTTTACTCTTTTTGGATTCGATTCATAAGCTTTCTCATGTGATTGGAGAAATTATACGAGGAGCTTTACCCACTGATTGTTCTCTCATAAATACATTGTGTGATCATAAGCGGCTATTCATGTGAAACATCATGTCATCCCATTCCCTTTTTGTTTGCCATCCAACATTTATTTTAGCTTTTTGGTTGGATGGGTTTATCAGATTCGTACCAAGTCTCACCGTCAGAGTATTTAATAGAGACCAAGAAGAACACTACCAAACGATGCCTGTCAATCTATGTATGGGTTTTACTTGTAATTTAGAGAAAAACGATACACAATATTAATATCCCCAAAGGAGCTTAAAAATAGGACCAAGAATCTGGTGAGTGATCAGTGCTCTGAATACATTGATGATAGGGTTCTCTCTAAATGGTATCTTCATCTGTCTCGAACACATAGCCTGCCTCCTTAAAGTGAGATTTCACCAACGCTAATGACTTGTACCTATGGGATATCATGTTCTTTTCTTCCTTGGCCATTTCTGCATAACTACAACCAAAATAGAGAATACCACCAACCACTCTTAGTTTCTTCTTTTACCAGTATACAATTAATGCAGGTTCAATACAATGTTTACTGGGAGTTAGTTAACAGAGGCATACGTTTGGTCATATCCATCAGGTTGAAACACTGGATCCCACCCGAAATCAGTTGGTCCTCTTGCTGGAACTATCTTACCCTAACACATCAATCACAAGGAAGACGCAAATCAAACTTTGAAAATACAAACAGAGACAGAAAAAATTAAAATGACTAGCAGATGGAGCAATTGAGTTTGATAAAAGAGTGGTGACAATATCTAACATACCGGAGTTTTCCCCAAAAATGTAAGAGGTTCAGCACCTGGACCACGCGAGAAAGAGAATGCGCACAATGCATAAGCTGTTTTATCTTCATAGGCCATCAGTAAGTTGTTCAGACCTGGGCAAGAGTCAGACCAAGCTGGGTGTTACTAGTGTAAGAGATAAATGAAACAAAGGAAGAGGTCAGAGATACGATTGACTATTACAACCTTCATGTCCAAGCTTCTCAAGAAACCACTTGCTGCAAAAACAGAAAGAAAGATCATAAAGAGTAACAAAGACATCTAGAGACAGCAACATAGCTCCAATACAGCTAGACCCACACTAATTCAATCTAATATTGACCAGTAGTAGATGCTAGCAAACATAGAGGTCTCTTTTACAACTCAGCCCGCAATGAATTAAGACAACTAGGATCAGAAGATTCAGTAAAACAACTCCATTTGGCTACTCACTCACACCAGTTAGGCCAAGAAGAACTAATAACAAGACTTGATCCAACCCAACCAGACAATTTTCGAGGACATCCATATAAAGGTACCACTCAAGAATTATCATAGTAACATATCTATGCATGTAATCCCCTGAGTTTATGAACTCATAGGTTACATTAACCCTCATCATGACAGAGTGGAGTTGGAGAATCTATATCTTTCAAATGAAGATTTACAAGCACAACATCAAGAAAAGAATGAAGAAACAATACTTACATGTATGGCCCTGAAAAATCCAACAAAAAAAAAAGAAAAAGAAAGAATCAATAAAAATTTAGATAGTGACATTTGCTGTGCATAGAGTACAAGAAGAAAAACTTAAGAATCTGAAGAAACTCATACCAGGAAGCCCCTTCAGGGAATTGAAACAGAGACATGTATCCTCCACTAGCACTGGACCATTCACCTTCTCGTTTACAAATCAAACAAACTTTGTATCAGTTCTTACTGTCTATCCTTAATCATTAGCTTATTGTTACTAGTCGGACCACGCTATGATCACAAACAAGTGCTTACAGATAAAACACAAGTATGCTGATTTATTTAATCAGTTCAAGTAGAAAAGGGTAAAAAGCTTGTGCACCTGAAGAGCAGCTAAACGAGCCTTCTCTTTGGAGATATCCTCAGGCTCACCTTGAAGCTCAGGCACTGCAACTCATAAACAAAACTAAACCAATGAGAGTCAAGAAAAAGAGGGAATACAGTAATCTCGAGAGAGAAATTGAAATGGGTACCCACGGTCGAGTTTGAGAGATTTGAAAGGAATTGAATTTCCGATGATAGCTTTGACCTCTTCGAGCTTCTTGGCGTTTCCCGTCACAAACGTCACCGGCCGTGGCAAAACCACCGCTGCTTTCGCCGCCGCCGCCGCCATTTTTCTGTGTCTCAGTCTCAGATAGCGAGAGCAAAAAAGGTCCTCCTTCTTCTTTGCCAACAAATGGGCTTAAGTCCACTCTTATCTAGGCCCATTAAAATTTACGATTGACCAATAATCTAATCATCGGTAAGTAAATTGTACCGGAGACAAGATTGCACATTTATTTGGTTTAACCTCCCCGTCGTCGAGAGTAGACGCCAGACGGAGAGAGAACTCAAAACATTTCCAAAATCAAATCCATGGCCAAGAAAGGTATCCCAGAGTGGCTCAACAGTTCTCTCTGGTCCTCCTCTCCTCCTCCTCCTCCCATCGACGATCGTCTCCTCCGCAATCCTCCCGCCACTTCCGTCACCCCTCCGATCGTCGAGCGTCCGCCTCTCTCTCCCTCTCCATCCGCGATTTCCACCGCACCAGCTCCACCTCTTCCGGCTCGTCCTCCTTCCAAATCTGAGATTAACGATTTGCAGAATGGGACCGGTAATGATGGAGCTGGAATCGATAGTCCCGCAGCAGCTTCTTCGGTTGAGGATGTTTCTCGAAAAGCGCAAGTCGTGGCTGAGGTTAGTGCCTTCTGTGCATTTTTGAATTTGTTCTGTGTGATTTAGTAGTACCTTAAGTCTATAATATTGGATATTACCAGCTATCGAAGAAGGTGATAGACTTAAAGGAATTGAGGAAAATAG
>NC_025695.1:19099819-19145273 GCF_000633955.1 Camelina sativa | reverse complement strand
GAGAGAAATTGAAATGGGTACCCACGGTCGAGTTTGAGAGATTTGAAAGGAATTGAATTTCCGATGATAGCTTTGACCTCTTCGAGCTTCTTGGCGTTTCCCGTCACAAACGTCACCGGCCGTGGCAAAACCACCGCTGCTTTCGCCGCCGCCGCCGCCATTTTTCTGTGTCTCAGTCTCAGATAGCGAGAGCAAAAAAGGTCCTCCTTCTTCTTTGCCAACAAATGGGCTTAAGTCCACTCGTATCTAGGCCCATTAAAATTTACGATTGACCAATAATCTAATCATCGGTATGTAAATTGTACCGGAGACAAGATTGCACATTTATTTGGTTTAACCTCTCCGTCGTCGAGAGTAGACGCCAGACGGAGAGAGAACTCAAAACATTTCCAAAATCGAATCCATGGCCAAGAAAGGTATCCCAGAGTGGCTCAACAGTTCTCTCTGGTCCTCCTCTCCTCCTCCTCCTCCCATCGACGATCGTCTCCTCCGCAATCCTCCCGCCACTTCCGTCACCCCTCCGATCGTCGAGCGTCCGCCTCTCTCTCCCTCTCCATCCGCGATTTCCACCGCACCAGCTCCACCTCTTCCGGTTCGTCCTCCTTCCAAATCTGAGATTAACGATTTGCAGAATGGGACCAGTAATGGTGGAGCTGGAATCGATACTCCCCAAGCAGCTTCTTCGGTTGAGGATGTTTCTCGAAAAGCGCAAGTCGTGGCTGAGGTTAGTAGTGCCTTATATGCTCAGTCTGTGCATTTTTGAATTTGATTCATTTTGTTCTGTGTGATTTAGTACTACCTTAAAGTCTAAATATTGGATATATATTTTTACCAGCTATCGAAGAAGGTGATAGACTTAAAGGAATTGAGGAAAATAGCTTCTCAAGGTTTACCTGATGATGCTGGAATTCGCTCCCTTGTCTGGAAGGTAATGCATTCGCTTATGATTTTGGTTATTAGCAAATGAAACGAATGTGTATGTACGGGTGGCATAAGTATGGATCTTTATTGTTATGGTAGATGTTTTTTTTTGTCATTTCTTGTTTTCGAGAATGGAATTTTATAAAGATCTGGTGTCCGCTTCTGTCAGTTTACGCTTCATACTGTTCTCTTGCATGTGACAGCTTTTACTGGGTTATCTGTCACCGGACCGCTCCCTGTGGTCTTCTGAGTTAGCTAAGAAAAGGTCGCAGTACAAGCAGTTCAAAGAGGAGCTTTTGATGAACCCTGTAAGTCCATTTTGGTTATTTGATACTCCGACACTTTATTGATTGGTTTCTCAAGAGATACATGATGGGCTTAATCTATGTTCTCTTTTGCTCATGGAGATAGTTCATCAAAGTTGTGACTAGAGTGGATGCCATTCTTACAATATATAGACACAGTTGCCATTGCGAAACGAGCGATGAAGTAGACATATCTGTTGTCACTAGCTAAGGGTGTGATGATAAAAACTGCACTGCTATTATACGCTATTGTCTGTCACGTAGGTGATCTGTTGACCAAGTAAAATTTAGTGATGTTCAATGGGGAAGCATGGTTTTTATTATTTCGATCCAGAAACTTGTATGTATATAATATGATGCCAGCTAAATAGGTGTCATGCGTTTGACTAAGCAGATTGATCTAGGCCATTGGGCATGTGATACTTCCTAAAGGTACTATTAGAAGATATAGTATAGATAGTAGTTAATGATAAAGAGGTCGGTCATTGTAGGAAGTGCTTATGTTATGTGGATGACATTTCTTCCTTTTTCATGTTTCGTTATTGTTTTCAGTTTAGGATTAACCTGGTTTCTATATATTTTTGCGGCTAGTTAGTCAGAAGTAACAAGGAAAATGGATAAATCAAAGGGCGGTGATAGTAATGACCCCAAAATCGAAAGCCCTGGTGCCCTTTCAAGGTCAGAGATAACTCATGAGGATCATCCCTTAAGTCTTGGAACAACAAGCTTATGGAATAATTTTTTCAAGGTATATTCAGATTTTGCGGCTTTAGATATCGAAAAATATTATCTTTTTTGTTAGACAACTAACAGGCTTAGAGGTTATTAACTTATTATCGAATTATATATTTTGCCTGAAAGTTTTAGATGTAGTATCATGGATGATATAGCTGACTTTATGATCTTTCAGTTATGGGGATGTTATAGTTGATTAATGCAATTCCAATAATTTGATTTATTTTCACGTATCATGCTTTTGCCACACTTTCCTGTCTGCTTTAAAAGCAGATTTAGGAGAGGTATAGGAACTGGAGAAGTACAGCCTCTCACTTAAAGCCTGAAAACCAACTTTCCTATGAATATCTGTAACTTCAGTTTTTATGTATTGGGATAGTTTAGGTTTGCAACAGTTAAATATTTGTATAGGGTGCCTTGTCACATTGAGAAAAAATGCATAGGCAGACTTTTATCACAATGGTGTGGATTTCCATAGGCATACAAAAAGACAGGGTTCTGACTGAAGCTTTTAGTTCTCTCAAGGCTTTGTGTACCCTGCTCCATGCTTTTGGACTTTGTACTACTCTCTGCTGTAAAAGCATGACTAATAATGCTGCACATGGTGTCACTATGAAAATATATTCTATCTTCCTGCCTTAAAATAGTAATTCCGATCTTGAAATGACCTTCCTAATTTCAAGTTGATACTATTCAGGACACAGAAGTCTTGGAACAAATTGACCGTGATGTAATGCGTACTCATCCAGACATGCACTTTTTCTCTGGGGATTCAGCGGTTGCAAAAGCTAATCAGGTTGGGTTTTGGTTTCGCTATAATTTAAAGCGTTTGGGATGATATATATGTATTTTTTGTTTTTTTGACGTCAGCGTTTAGGATGATTAAAACATATGGGTAATGATAGTTTTTTGGCTGACATGTCTTGCATCTCCAGGATGCATTGAAGAACGTATTGACTATTTTTGCAAAGTTGAATCCTGGCATCAGATATGTACAAGGGATGAATGAGATATTGGCACCTATTTACTACATTTTTAAAAACGACCCAGATAAAGGATATGCAGTAAGTACTTGTCGATGATAATATACTATTAATTTTTCTTAGTTGATATGTATTCACATTTGTCTACCTTTTTTGGCTCGTTTGGGTAACACGCCACTCTTTCATCTTATTTGCTTAACACTGGCACTCTAAGTTATGCAGGCGTTTGCTGAATCAGATGCATTTTTCTGTTTTGTTGAATTGATGAGTGGGTTTCGAGATAATTTCTGTCAACAACTCGATAACAGTGTTGTGGGTATACGCTACACTATAACAAGGCTGTCGTTACTCTTGAAGCATCATGATGAGGAACTTTGGCGTCATTTAGAAGTCACAACTAAAGTAATATCAAACAACTTTGGCTGATAAGACGTCTTGCTATTTTCATTAATTATGTCTCTGATTAGAAGATATTGCTAGTATGTAATGCTGCTGGTTAATGTGCTGCATGAATGTTGTGCTGAAGCTAAGTTTTTATCTACCCTAATTACTAGATTAAAAACAATCAAAATGAGTGTGTACCACTTTTCAGAACCTTGAAAGTTTGTGAGCTTCTGTATTCTGTTTAAATGTTTCAGCGTTGTGATATTTGAGACTTATGTGTCAATTTTCAGATAAATCCGCAATTTTATGCGTTCAGATGGATCACACTCCTACTGACTCAAGAGTTCAACTTCGTGGAAAGCCTTCACATCTGGGACACACTCTTAAGCGACCCCGAAGGTCCCCAGGTAGTATTCAGTTTATTACTATTCACTATTCAGCTTCTGTAAGTCGTGAATGAGGTCAATAATTTAAATGTTGCATTCTTGTGAGAGTTATTTAAGGTTTCAATACGTCTGAGCAGCATGGTTTTAGTTTTAGCCATTAAAACATATGCTTGTTGAAGTTACGATAGCAGAATTGAGTTAATTGGATCCTGTTGTCTTGTAAGATAAAAAGCTAACAAGTGATCTGGAATTTAATTGCAGGAGACGCTGCTACGGATATGTTGTGCAATGTTGATTCTAGTTCGAAGGCGTTTGCTTGCTGGAGATTTTACGTCAAACCTCAAACTTCTTCAGAACTATCCTCCTTCAAACATCAGTCATATGCTCTATGTGGCAGACAAATTACGCTCTACATAAAATCTTGAGCACTCCCTTTCCTCCATAAACTCTGCGCTGTACATTATGTGTAAGATAACTTTAGCCGCCTGAGAAAATCTCAGATCAAACCCTGCTTCAGTAGTGTTAAAGACTGATGGTCTTGGTGTGTAACAGAGATATATATATAGAGAGAGAGAGAGAGAGAGAGAGAGAGAGAGAGAGAGAGAGAGAGAGAGAGAGAGAGAGTTAGAATTAGGATTTTGTCTTTCTTATAATTTGCTTTGATCAATTCACAAAACTTTCTTAGTTTGATTTGGTAAATGATTTGATTAAAAAATATTCGTAAAGCTCAATCAAGAAGTGATTGCTGATGAATATTTGTACCATTTCATTTTCGTCCAATAAAGGAAATGATATTTACGAAGAGCAAAGTAGGAAACCAGAGAAATGAGATGTGGAACAATTTCACTAGTCTTGATTATGATTCTTCGTTATCCAGACTCTTATATCTCTTCCTTCTCTTCTCTTCTTTTCTGGTTTGCTTTGTTCTTGCTGCTTACTATCTTCTTCTTCCTGGAGAATTTTAAGACTCTGTTGAAGGATTGATAAACGGATTGGTCTTGCTTAGTTCGATACCTGATCTATGGTTGGATTCTTTGTTTGAACTATGAAGACTGGCGATTTCTCTTGAGACATTAAGCAGATCTAAACATAAGTGACTAACATAATTCCTTTTTTTCTTTTTCCTCGACAACATAATACATTTTGATCTCTCTTTGCTTGTATCTATATATATGACCGGGTATTAAACGCTCAAATATAAAATAGCGAGGGCTTAATAAAAAAAATTTCCCCAAAACTTTTGAAATAATCGTTTGTGTCTCAAACTAGACATTTGTCTGTTCCAAAGTTGAGAATTAAATAACTACAGAAAAATATGTTTAGCTCTTACCCAAAATTATTTTTTGCTCCATCTGTATTAGAATAGATGATTTTTTTGATGACTTTCACATAAATTAAGAAAAATATTTAATGTCTAGTAGTAAATGCATTATTATTCATAATAACATATCTTCATAATTATTAACCAATAGTAATTCATCAAAGTTTTAAATTCTCAATAAATGATTTTTGAAATTTGTAATTTTCAAATATTAATTGATAAAAATATACAAAAAATCATATACCTATGTATTGTGATGGAGAGGGAGTATATATTTTATCAGGAAGTGTTTCGATAGTATTCATTCCTGTCTCACACTCAATGTTTTTTGTTCTAAATGATTAAGATATAATTTAAGGGAAAAAAACTAGCTTGACCCAAATTAAGAAGTTAATTGCTAAACTAACTCATAAAATTTGAAGGTTAGTTGGGTTATTTTCATACCTAAAATACCCTTTCTTGCTTTGTTGGAAAAAAGAAGAAGTCAATTTTACCCTTGATTAAATTTTCCAGGGATTTTAAAAAAAAAATTATACAAAGTCTGTCGGACTAGTTGTGATAGATTTGTGTGTAAACGACAGATTTTTTATCCATGACAGATTTTCTCTGACAGACTTATTTTGGCCGGCAGATTTATTTGAAGAGTGTTATGACAGATTTATTTTTAACAGCAGATTTATTTTTCATGACAAACTTATTTTTGATCACGACAGACTTTCATAATATTAGACAAATTTGTTATAATGTGTGGTAGATTTGTTTTTCATAGTTGCAACAGATTTATTTTTTCGTTAAAAGTTTGTCGTAAAGCGACAGATTTTTAAACAGGAAAATAATTACTAGTTTGACATCTAGTTCTAACAGATTTGTTTCAGGTTACGACAAACTTTTTAATGTAATGAAAAATCTGTTGTTTGATAATAGACTTCTTAACTTTTAAAAAATTACTAAAATGACCTAGAATTACAAATAATGCACATTATTTCATACTTTGTATAAAAAATTACTAAAATTACTAAAATTACTGTGTACATATAATTTTTATCATAATTTATATTTTATATTATATTTTTTTAATTAAATATTAGATGTTTTGTAAATAGAGAAATAACTAAATTTTCCGACAGTTTGTACGGCTAAATGTTTATATTAAATTTTCAACCCGCAATATAATTCATGACCATTTGTTTGTTATATTTAGTTTGTTTTGTTTAGTATTTGAGATTCTATTTTGATATTTAATTTTTATAAGAAAAAATAAGGGATCTAAATACATAATAAACCATTTATACACTATGATTACCAAAATGTAGTTCCAAAATGTACATATAGATTAATTCAAACAGAAAGGTAAAATTTAGAAACATAATGGTATTTGCATACGAAAATATATTTATATTTATCTGCCAAATTTATGACATAAAGTTACATGTACCAAACTCAAAAAAGTAGACGAATCATAAATTCAGTAAAAAAATTCTATAGATAATAAGTAATTATAAATGCATATTTTTGTTCTCGAAATCACATTTACGGATTAGATGAAATTTGGTTAACTTTCTTTTTCTGATTAAAAGAAAGAAATATTCTATATGATTTTATGTTACAGATCCAACACACCCAATAAACCATAAAATATTTAAAATTATTAATTATAGAGAATAATATTATCATATTGAAATTAATAAATCTTAAATATTATATTGTGTTTAAAAAAATTATAATCCTTAAATATTAATTATATTTATAAATTTTTGTAAAGTTTATATATTATTAATATTTTAATTTTTGTAAGCCTTAAATATTAATAATATATTTTTTCATAAAGTTGAAATAGTTACAATATATGAAATAGTACAGATAATATTTTACAATTCGATTACACTAGGCAAACAATAAGTTTTATCATTCGATTACTATGTGAATAATGATACTAATAACAATGTTAGTTTTCAGTGTAAATATTAAAAAGACCAATGCTGCAATAGTGTCTAATTCATATATATATATATATATATATATATATATATATATTACAAGTGAAGCAAATAATAGATATAGATTCATCTGAAAAACAAAAAGCATCAATGTTATTATTTAAAACATTGATACAATACATAAAGATGTCAAATGATCTCTCTATGAAAAAAACAAACAATTTGATAAATGATTTAGTATGGTTTAGGTCATAAGCTGCAAAAAATTGCAGAAAATTAAATTGTATTAGGCAAAATAAAGCACATTATTTCATACTTTTGTCCAACGGTACAGGGGTACTGGAGATTTCATTCCTTCCGTTCTGATATATATTTGATCTAGTTTTGCAGTATATTCACGTAGTTGACCACATATAGGAACATTTTTATCTCGACGGTATGGTACAGTGTCAACATAAACCCTACTTTTAAGCCCGTGCTCAATACGACAATTCCAACGTGATTTAATGTGTCCCTCATCCTTGAATTTAAAGACTTTTTTACCATCGTTGTTTACGTGTTGAACTCCTGTATTTGTGTTGCCACCCGAGCGGCACTGATATTGGAGAACTCTACCGGGTCCGAGTTTGTTTATAAATACTATCTCATTTAAGTTGCAAGCTTCATTTACCCCAAAATAAATGACAGTAACAAACATGAAAAATATTAGATGATTCATTTTTCAGATCGAAATAATTGTTGGAGTAATAAGGGCATCCACTTGTAGTATTTATAGTTTTTATTGTGGAATACATTTTCTATTTAATTAGTAAATAATGCTATTTTTATAGTATTAACTAAATTTAGACGCAACCATGCATGACCAAAATAGAACTTTGGTCAAACGATATTTTAGGTTCGAAATTTATGGTTGGCCAATGAGATTAAGAAAAAAAAATCTTAGTTATATATTACAACTAATCTCGAAACTGAAACCAAACCATATCAAAAAGGTTAAGCAATGGTTTATTTGTTGAATGGGTATTAAATGATTTAGAAATCCAAACCAAAATAATGTGTAATTGACTCATCGAGTTTAAATTATTTGTTGAAAATACAAATTATTCATTCATTGATTTCTAAATACAAGTTTAAATAATGCGTTGTTTTTTCAATAATGTGATGTTAGACTAAGGGAAATCTTGGGCGTACCGGATATATATCTGTTATTTAGCATTTTTAATCTTAAACTATTGTTTAATTTTTCAATTACTATATATATATATATATATATATATATATATCTATATTAACATTTTTAAAGTACATTTTGTGTTATGCCTTTTTAGTTTTGTTTATTTAAAAATTTATTTACAACATTAACCCCTAAAAAATTTCCAAAACTAACATTACTCCATATTTTGTTTCCTAAATAGTTTACATTTCATTCCAACTAAAAAATAACAGCAATTAATATGAAAATAAAAACTCTCATATATTTAATTACACATTTTGTTGTGTTTTGAGATGTTCTTTATCTGAATCCTTGGCAAACAAAGAAAACAACAATTTGATTCCTATTTTGTTTTCCAAAACCTGCGGGCTTCGATTCTTAATATAAGAAGAACTCTGATTCTCATTTATTTAATTATTATAATTAATATATATAAGCTTAATAACATTTAAAATATTACGAATATGTAAAATTTTAAAAATTTAACACGGATATATTATATTAAATGTTTTTCTTGATGCTAAAGTTAAATATACCCGATTATTGAGTTTCTAAAGTTGGGTTCTCGTTTTTATGAACTTTATTAACGTTATAATAATTATTGCGATTGTAATCATTTGTTACTCAAATTTGAAGATTTTTATAGGATTAAAAATTTAATGCGTAGAGTTGTTTTTGGAAAAATCGAAATGTATAGATGTTGTCAAGCTATTTATGGCAATAAACGTATCAAATTAGGTCGATTTAAATAGTTCCATTAAATGAGTGTCCAGGAATTGTTATTTTAGGAAAATAGTTAGGGGTTAATGTTGTAAATAAAATAAATTAAATAACAAAAAATTCAAGGGCATAACACAAAATGTACTTCAAAAATAATAATATAGATTGTTAGAAATACCCTTTTGTAAATACTCATTTAAAAAATATATTTTTTTGTCATTTTTATTTTTCCATTTTTTACACATTTATAATATGTTTAATTAATATTTAGATTTTTTTATAGGTTTGAATTCTCTATTTTACATTTAGGATATAGTTTTGAGGGTTAGTCTTTGGAGTTTAGAGTTTAGAATTTAATTATTTTGTATATATAAAAGGGTAATATTGAAACTGGACAACAAAAGATGGTATTTTTCCAAAAAGGTATAGAAAAAAGAGTATTTTTTTTGCAAATTCCCCCTTTTTCTATGATTCACATAAAGCATTTGTGGAGCATTTACCTCTAAATTATTTTCATTTTTATATATAACTAATTTATTTTGTAGAAAAAAATTAGAGAGTATTGTTTCTTAAAGAACATGTTTTTGTTTTGGGTCAACGGCACATTAAATTAAAAATAATATTCCCTGATTGGTGGTCCAAAGAGGAGGATAAGAGTTTACAAAGAGACTTTCGAAGTAAGTACTCTGTAAAAACGCGCAAAACCATTCACAAAAGTGTTACAAGAATGAGAAATCTTAGATACAGAGAACAGAGGAAGGGAAATTTGAAGCACCCAAAAAACATCTAGGACTAGGAGGTTGGAGAAAGGTGACAACTCATTTTGAGACTATACCATTGCGAGTAGCTCTGCACAATTAGACTAAAATGCTTAGTACAAGGGTATTCTCCATAGCCCATAGTAAAGCTTCTAACTTTGAATGTAGAGGGAATGAGGTTTTCACTTGCTTTTAGCTAACAATAAAAATTTCCTGATCACCGATTTGAAAGCACCACCATCTCAGAGCTGGACTAAAAGCCGATGATTTCCACGAACCATCAATTCGACATCTAAGATGTGAAGGATTAGGTAATGGTTCCATCGATTCATTTAGCTCATCCGTAAAGTTATGAGCTTCTTACCATAATGACTGTTCATTTAGAGCTTGATTTATAATATCAAATGCTCTAGAGGTAATTACCTTCTTATTCCTTTCTATAAAACCAAAGAATCCAAGAGAAACAAGTGATGTTTAGCTTGATCATCCAAGTAAGGTAATACTCTCCAAAATAAGAAACCCATATTCAAGTACACCGAGGTGGATGGGAAGCATCATGGGAGCGTTGGAAAGGGAGAGACGTTCCAAATTCGTCGAGAATGTGGACACTCAAAGAGTGAATGATTGGTTATTTGTTATGCAGTCTCACATCTCTTACACAAAGTGGCAAAATGACCCCCCTCCCCCCGCCTGATGTGCTAAACATGCAGCTACTCGAAGTGTAACCGAAGATATTTACCAAAGAAAAAGCTTGATTTTTTGGTGGGGCTTTAACTTCTCACGCTTGTACACTTAAAGGATGTACAATTTGGTCCCCACTCAACCTCTTTTTCTATGTTACTGAAACGACCGACCCATTTTTTTAAATATATTATTAAAGTAGTGCTTTCATACTCACTAACCATCTAACCACAATCAAAACAAACAGTAGAAAACCAAACAATACCATTAAACCAATAACCAATAATTAATAAAATAATAACCAATGATTCAATCCAACAGAGTCATAAATCAGATAACCAGCAACCAAACAACATTCTAATGACTCAACTCTAGCAACCTAACAGAAGCAAGACCACAACAATGAGCCTCTAGAACATCCTCCTCTTCATCGCCTGGATTCCACGATCACACTTTGCCTTTACCTGCACCACAATACATATGAGGTGCGTGAGTATTTTATAAACACTTAGTGAGGCAACCCCTCTCATCTATTGGGTTATACACACAAGCAACTGCATCGACCGACACCAACCACTGCATCGACCGACACCAAGTGGGGTTGCATCGACCCACACAAGCCAGCGTCGACTGATGCAAGACTCATCTGCATCGACCGACACCAACACTGCATCGACCGATGGATGCTCGGTATTTCACAAAAATCCCTAATTGCATCGATCGACACCTCCACATGGCATCGACCAATGATCCTAGGTCAAATCGCGCGTCCTTGCATTGCATCAACTACCACCCGGGTAAGGCAAACCTGGTGGCGGATGAATTAAGTCGGAAAAGGTTGGCCATGACTATTGAGAAGGACATGGAGTGCCTTGTGGGAATTATTAAAACCTTGCGGTTGAGTGCAGTAACCGAACACTTGGAACCATTAGGCCTGCGAGCCGCAGACCATGTTGATTTATTGACTAGGGTGCAAATTGCACAAGAGAAGGATGGGGATCTTATACGGTTGTTCAGGTTGGAGATATGGTTTATCTTAAAACTGTAACATACAAGGGTAGAGACCGCGCGTCGCTGAACACTAAGTCAACCCCACGGTACATGGGACCGTACCATATCCCAGAAAGGATGGGGACAGTGGCGTATACGTTGGAACTACCGCCGATAATGGCAGCCTTCCACCCAGTATTTCACGTTTCTATGCTAAGGAAATGCATAACGGGATGGGAGAATGTAATCTCCGAACCTCCACCTGATTTACAAGCGAACATGGCTATCATCAGACGACCGGTTTGAATAGTTGGTGTTAAGTTAAGGGCTGGGCAGAAAAAAGAAGAAGGTTAGATTGATTCAGGTTGTGTGGGATTGTGAAGGAGTAGGGGAAACAACCTGGGAAATGGAAGAGGTCATGAAGGTGAACTTCAGGAAGTGGTTCGATAACAGAGAAGTTCCACAGAAGGGGAACAAAGATTCGAGGACGAATCAATCCTAAATGAGGGAGAATTATAACGACCCGCTCTGGATAACCTAGCGGTACGTACGTGGTATGATAGTGGTACGTATGCAGTACGAGTAGCGGTACGTACGCGGTATGAGTAGCGGTACGTACGAGGTATGATACCCGTACGTGCGCGGTACTGGCCAAAGACCGAGAGCCAAACGTTCACGGCGGACGATGGCACCGTTCATAGTGAACATCGGTCTAGTTGGACCAGGATTGTTCGAATATGAAAATGGAGAGTTCTAAACGACTGAAGTGACAATAATGAAAAGATGTTTGAATTGAAGAAACGAATCCCAAGTTTACATTGATTGATGATGCACACATGTAAGTTTCTGGATGAAAAACGGGATAGTAGAGTGTCTAGTGTAAGTGACAGTACGAGTGACAGTGAAGTAGGAACTTTCGGGTCGCATCGGTGAACGATGGATCGGGTCGATGCGACACAGGTGGACCAACATGACCATGGGCCGATGGATGGCCCGGGAACTCGGGATCCTTGCGAAGGATTTAAGCCTACTCACGGAAAAGGAAACTCGAGGGAAATGGAAATTCGCGGAAAAGGCAATTCGGGTAGGATAAGGATAGATGCGAAAAAGAAGGGAAGTTAGGGTGCGATATGGCTTATCGTTTTGGAAAAACTCAAGGCAGTTTAGTCGACTCTATAAATAGGTTGATAACCCTAAGCTCTCAAGAGAACACCGCATAGAAACCCTTAAGCCGCCGCTAGAGATAGAGTGAGAGATCCATCGATCATAGACCGAGTTTTCCTAACAGCCGTTGAGAATCCGAGAGTCATAGTCGAAGGAGATATCTGTAAGTGGTCCTCCAACCTAGTGCATCGATAGTTACGATTTCAACATCAGATAGTAATGGTGTTTGATTTGTCCGTGTAGAGGCGGAGATCATATTCGCGAATAGAACAAGAGAAAACCGAGAGTTAACACCTTGGGTTGTCGAAACCAAAGGTGAGTGCGTGACTGTGGCCGAGTTATTTGGTTGATCTCTTGATCGATGGTTTATTTAGTCTTGATTGCTTGCTTGTCTTGGTTAATGTTTTTATTGCAAGAAATAGATGGTTGGTCTAATCGATTTGGAAAACTATCTGTTGGGTTATATGACATGCATGACTTTATTGAATTAAACCTATGTCGGATTGAGATTATTGAACTGAGCCTAGTGAGACGGGATGACCACTCCACTAAGCAAACTTTTTTGCTTACGCTTCCGTTATGGTGACAAGATAAGAAAGGTCCAAGGATATGGATTTAAATGGTTGACCATGTAACACCCCGAACCGTCTGATGGCCGAAACCGCCCAGAACGGCCCTGGGACGCTACTTTGGAAATAGTAACCAATGATCCAGCCAAGGTTCTAAAACCCATTTATACTCTTGGACAGTCCATCGGTGCTATTTCCACCACTTTAGACATCACTTAGGCTTGCTAACCATCATGATGCCCAAGAGTTGAGCCGATCCGGACTAAGTCAATATCAGGCATTACTCGTATTCAAGATATAAAACCGATTATACATTTAAATATTTCACAAAGTTAACAAAAAGACTTGTAAAGTTTGTGGCCAGGCCTAATGCTAAAAAGATTATACATTTTGTTTTCTAAACATAAAACATACTTTTTCTTTACACAAAGGCACAAAACTACTTCGGCCTCCTATCGTCCAACACGCCCTCTAGTTTTCCTCTACTGGTTACTTGCAGGACAAAATACTATTAGCCCTGGGAATTCATGTATCTGATCGGATTCGGGTTCGGATGTTCGGTTTTTTGGATTTTTGGATGTAGAGATATAAAACCCCATCGGTTATTTTATAATATCAAGTCGGGTTCAGATCGGGTATCTTCGGGTTCGGGTAATTTTGGGTAACCCGAATTCATAAAAAAAAAATTACTTTCTACCTCCCTGTTCTTATCTCCTTCTTCTTAATCTCTCTTCTTCAGCCAAAAACCCTAGATTTGTTCATCCAAGATCACCACTTTAAGAATCAAATCCTTCAAATTCTCTACAAAATCTAACATCTATAGCAAATTATATGATATGATTCATATTTATCTTCCAACCTCACTCACTCCTCAAACCCACAAACTATCACTTTTTTTTTTGTAGATTTGCTTGTCATGTTTTTAGTTAAATTGATCTAGGTAATGAAAAAAATTAAAATGTTTATGGATTTTCTTGATTGATAAAGGAAAAAATAAGTCAATTTTAGAATATATATATATATATATATATATATAATAACTAAGGTGGCAAAATGGTTTATGATGTACCAATAAATGCCTAAGGTATTGTGTTCAAACCCACTTAGATGCATTTTTATATTTATTTCGGGTTAATTCGGATATACTTCGGGTATCAGGTATCCGAATTTCAAAGATACTAAATCCGATCAGATATTTAATACTACCCAAACCGAACTGCCTATTTTGGGTCGGATTCGGGTTTGGGTTTTGGATTCGGTTAAAATGCCCAGGCCTAAATACTATCATAAGTAATTAGATTCTCACATGTCCCTGCAGAAGATTAGATTCTCATCCCAACCCCAAAACACAAGGAATCAATTAGATTCCCATCCCAACCCCAAAACAAAAGGAATCAATCAACCAACACTAGACATCAGAGAAAGCATGCGGAAGGTAATAAGCCAAGTAAAACCAAAAGCAAGCAATCAATGCAACACGCAAACTTGAACAAAGGAAAATTTTTTAAACAAGTTTACTAGGGCCCAAATATGCTGCCTTCATCCCACTTCCTTTTTATACCCGCATTACAACCACAAAGGCATGCAACCGGTACAAAACTGATACTAAGATTTTTGTGTGTCTATCCTAGCAGGTTCAATTAACCTTATGAAGTTGTAATACTTAAGGTGTCAATCCAGTTGGAATGTTGCTAACAATTGAGATGCAATCAAGAAATCACAAGTCAAGCCAATCCAAAGAGAGTGTTTTTATCTAACAATCCTAGGATGATCAGAATGCAAAACGAAAATGAGCTACATGACTAGAAACGAGAATGTAAGACAAGAACCGAAAATGAATGAAAATAGAAAACGAGTCTAAGCAAGAATTAAATATCAAGAAGCAAAACAGTCTCAGGAATGTAATAAAAATCAGAAAGATAGAAGTCCTAAGGATGAGGTAATCGATGTCGGTGGAGTATCTTAGTCTACAGAGTGTTTAACATGCCACAAGCAAACTATTCCTAGACAATGAACATCACGACTTAGCTAATCCAATCTCTTGGCAGAAGCTACTCATACTCAAACACTTCCAAACCTAGCTCTCGCTAAAGAAAATGGTTAAGCAGGCATGACGAACCAATTCATTCACGTCAACAAACATCATAGACAACTCATCTCTTAGGCTAGGAACGTAAGTCTCTGGCACTAGTTGGTCAGACATTTCATCGAACACCTTTTGGGTGTGGAAATCTCTAAGCCCTAGTTCCAATTGATCAGATAGAAACTAGTATTTTTAACTCTAGTCCAGAAGGGAATCATACAAATCAAAGCTTAAACACCGTACATCCTAAGATCCTACACCTAGTCTATCCCATCCCCAAGAACTCTAACACTACTCAGATCTGAAAATCATCATCAAAGTTACAAACTTGGAGAAGATTGAATCAAGCATCATGAGATAGATAAAAATGAGGTGAACAACTTTGTAGAAGAAATCAAATGCAAAAACTCAATAAAATCAAAGCTATCTCGATTACAAGATTAGAGAACGTTTTAGGTGGCTAGGTAAACCTTAGAAAAAAAAACAAGATAAAAGATGTCTTCAGCCAAGACTTAACAAAATGTATTTATAGTAAAAACATGTAAATCCCTAAAAATTAAAACGACAAGGTGAATAGTCGGTTTGGGAATCTCCTGAAGCGTGTAAGACGGAACGTTTTCCTTACATGTGCGAACGAGTCGGTGTGCGTCCAGTGGCTCGTCCCAGATGGCTCGAGTGAGGTCGAGTGATGCATGGTGAAGCTGGATCGAGCGAGGTCGACTGGGTGGAGTGGAGGGGTGTTGGCTCGATCTAGAGTGGTGTTGGCTCGATCCAGAGTGGTTTTGGCTCGAGCTGGGTGTATACGCATCCACTAAAGCGATGATAACTCTTGAACCACACCTCCTATTGGCTTGAAATAAATGGCGTTGGAAAGATGACTCAATTCCCTACAACTTTGATGAAGATGTCGAAAGCTAAATCCCACTTAAGTGGAACAGCTCGAACGGGGTGGCTCGATCGAGCGGATGAGACTGGCTCGAGAGAGGGGCTCGATCGGGGTGGTGAGATTTTCGAGAGACGGTTCTGGGAGCGTTGTGCAGCGGATGGTTGAGTGATGCGTTTCCGACGTCTCGTAAATACCTGAAATACTCCTAAATGCACAATGTATGCAAGGATGATGCAAGAACTACCTAGACATGTAAAGTGTATAGAAAGGACTAGAAAATGATGCAAAACAATGAGTTATCCTAGCTAAATGCATGATAAATATATGCTAGGGAGAGAAAAAATATAGACATATCAACTCCCCCAAACTTAGTCTTTGCTTGCCTTCAAGCAAACGATCAAGAACAAAGTATGGAAGAGAGGTGTGAAGATGGGGTCTCAGAACCTAAAACATGCTGAATAGAGTAGTTAAAATCAAGGTCCTTGTTCTTAATTCTATGATGCATGGTGAAGGGACTTTATTTAAAAACTTTGTTGAAACGATTCTGATATTTAATCTACACATGCAATCCTATCAATCATTTCCTTTAACATTCATTAACAGAGAACCGTGAATCAAGCTAAACAATGTCATCGAACTCTTTTGGCTAGGGTGAAAGGTCAAGGACAAAGTGGTTTTATCAATACAGAATAAGGTTCTCTCACGAAAAGGAGTTGAGCTAAAAAGAAGGCTAAAGGTTGAAACCAACTGATACATACAAGAGCAGTGCCCTGTCTACCCAAAGGTCCACAAGAAAACTCAGCCCTAACATTCTAACCCAGAAGTTGGTCATATCTCTACCCTTTGTCAGCAACATCATCTCAAACTCTTTACACTTAGTCTAAGGAGGAGTTCATTTCTTTTCATTCTAGCGGATTGGAAAATCTTTATTATCACTATGGTTCCTTTTCTTTTCTTCTAAGGACTCTAGACATCTTAAGCATTTTTACTTTCTTTTCTTTGCCTAATCTTTTATTTCATGCCCAGAACCAATTACTCTTTTTAATTTGCTCAACCCAAATCCTTTACTAGACTTGTAAACTTTGAAAACACTTCCCCCTCCTTAAGACTTTCTACCCTTTACTTTTCTGCATAAATCCATACCCAATACCCAAAATCGAGTTCTCACCTAGTCCTACTAGTCCGGATAACGCGAACTAGAACTACACAGGATCCTGCTCTTGTCAGTTAGAACCTAACACTTTCTAACAAGCTCAACTCGGAAAATACCTGACACTCAAGAATACAATTGGCTTGAAAGAACGGTTGGTTAAGGGTGCATGGAATTGTTCCAAAAACGGGAATCAGCTACTTGGATTGACAAGGGTGGTAAAAATGTGAAAGACAATCCAAGTATGTATATGGTATCCATGAGTTCAACTTCGATGCATAACAAGATGATTGCAAGTCAGGAGTAGGTTCAGATAGATAGGGAATGACGTCAATTCAAATCATGTCTCAATCAAGACTAGAATGCAATTTTGAGAATTCAAAACCTGGTTCAGTCTTACATTTCCAGTTCAATCAACAAGCATCAAAGAACTAATAACAATGGCCTTGATCCTATCCTATTGAATTCAGCATGCTACCAAGGTTACAATCATCATCAACCCCTATGCTAAATGCAACAACCCTATATGAATAACACTAGACTCAATCCTAATATGCAAATGCAAACTACATGAACACTCTGTTTTTGTGAAAGTTTTCGATTTTTTTTTTCAATTTTTTTTTTGAGTTTTTCTATGCAAATAGATGGATGCAAACTCAAACATGATATGATGCAAAAATTGAAATAAGAATCACAAAACACAACATCAGATACATCATCTCAAACCCTCTCCAAACTTAAATTACACAGTCTCCTATGTAAGAAAAATTTGCAGGAGGTTTTAAGAATCACAACAGAAACAATGCAAGAATGAAATGGTATATACAAGGGAAGGTAGGAGTACCTCAGTAGTAGAAGAGGGAGTCGGTGCTCGCCCAAGGAGGAGCGTTATATTGACTTTGTCCTTCACCTTTTTTTGGATCCGCAGGAGTGACCTCAGCTGGTTGGTTGAGAAGTTGGTTCGAGTTAGACACTGATCTCCGGACTGGTCGCCTCGAGCGGGTGAGTTCGGCGGGAGCGACGAGAGTGGCTCGATTGAGAAGCACAAATGTGGCTTGATGGGCGTTGAGCGAGTGGGAGATCAATTCGAGAGTGGTGGCGGAGATTGGCTCGATCGACGTAGTTGAATTGAAGACAGATGTATGTCGGTCGAGCGGTGTCGAAACGAGATTGGAGACGGCGGCTCGAGTGAGGCAGCTGGGAAGATCGGCTCAATTCGTCTGTTCGGAACGGCAAGAACAGCGGCTTGAGTGAGAGATACGGGAAGGTCGAGTCGCGAGCGTGATGTGCTGGTGCCGGTCGAGTCAAGTTCCGCGGGTGTTGAGCTTCCTGGTCGACTGGGTCTTTTGACTGCTACTTTCACTTTTCCTTTTGTATTGCTCATACTCCCTTCTGTAGATTCCTGAACACCAGAAAACGAAAAACAAAAATCAAAAATACAAGGAACCTAAAAAATATTTACAATGATACCTTTGGGACTTCCTCCCAAGGGGGCTTGTTTAAAATCCCTAGCTTGACTTTGCATACTCCTTATGCTTTGGGAGGGTCATAGAGAGGTTTTTTAGACCCCTCTAGAATGTCTTTTCTAGCCATTACTTTTTAACATTCTGCTCAGGTTCAATAAGTGTTGGCTCGACAAGAGTGGTGTTGGCTCGATCCAGAGTGGTTTTGGCTCGAGCTGGGTGTATACGCATCCACTAAAACAATGATAACTCTTGAACCACACCTCCGATTGGCTTTAAATAAACGGTGTTGGAAATAGGACTCAATTCCCTACAACTTTGATGTAGACGTCGAAAGCTGAATCCCACTGTAGTGGAACGGCGCGAATGGGGTGGTGTTGGCTCGATCCAGAGTGGTTTTGGCTCGAGCTGGGTGTATATGCATCCACTAAAACGATGATAAATATTGAACAACATCTACGATTGGCTTGAAATAAACGGCATTCGAAAGATGACTCAATTCCCTACAACTTTGATGAAGACGTCGAAAGGTATATCCCACTCGAGTGTAACGGCTCGAACGGGGTGGCTCGATCGAGCAGATGAGACTGACTCAAGAGAGGGGCTCGATCGGGGTACTGAGATGCTCGAGAGACGGTTCCGAGAGTGTTGTGCATTAGATGGGTCGAGTGATGTGTTCCTGACATCTCATAGATACCTGAAATACTCCGAAATGCACAATGTATGCAAGGATGATGCAAGAACTACCTAGACATGTAGAGTGTATAGAAAGGACTAGAAAATGATGCAAAGCAATGAGTTATCCTAGCTAAATGCATGATAAATATATGCTAGGGAGAGACAAAATATAGAAATATCAAAAACACCAACTACACCGTCGTTTAGACAGCCTCGACCAAGGTAGCGAACCAATCCACCGAGCTATTCACAACAACTAAGTCAAGGCTGCATGTTGAGACGGTTCCATAAGGAAGTTCAGTCACATCTCCATTCTTAGTGCACTTATGGCTAGTCGGACCTCCCGTCACAAACACCACGCACTAAGACCATCCAACAATTGATACTTAAGTTTATGGTCTTATAGAACACATAAAAACAACATGTATTATCTCTTAACCTCATATGCAATAGATCAGATGGACGGATCAAGTATCACAAACAAGATCTACCATGGAGTTCACAATTGATACTTAAGTTTATGGGCTTAAAGAACACATAAAAACAAAAGGTATTATCTCTTAATCTCACATGCAATAGATCAAATGGATGGATCAAGGATCACAAACACGATCTACCATGGAGTTCACAATTAATTGATACTTAAGTTTATGGTCTTAACGAACACATAAACAACAAGTATCAATATTTAACCTCACATGCAATAGATCACACGAATGGATCAAGGATCACGAACATGATCTACCTTGGAGTTCAACTCAACACTTCACCAAACAAATTCAGATGCAAAACTTCAAGAAAATCAAGAAGATGTAAGCTAAATACATATGCAAACCAAATCTAGAAAGAGTCTCCCAACTTCGAACTAGATCAGATCAATGCTCCGTGAACTCATAGATTTTCGAAGAACTCAAGCTTCTCCAATTCAACCTTGCTGGCTTCGACACTTCTCGCAGACGCATCAACGATCGGTCCAAACTTCTCACACTTAAGCAGATTTCTCTCAACTTCTCACTATTCTTTCCAACAGACTTTGGGCGAAAATTCTCTCTTTCTCTTCTAAAAAAAATGAGAAGAAGAGTGGTGTTTAAAGAGAGTGTGGGCGAGCTCCTTAAGCCACACCCAAGGGGTGATGTGTCATGATGACATTCTCCTACTCAACACTTGTTAATTTTTGTGGTGACACCTCTGGGGGTGAGGTGTCGCCCTCCTTCTTCTCCAAGTCACAAGTGGCGCCCAAGGAAATATTCCCCTTCACTTTCTCTCATTTTGTGATTTAATTAATCACTTAGTAGAATATTTTTCCACTTAGTGCTTAATTTTTAATTAATTTAATCACTTAGTGGGTTTTCCCCTACAAACTCTATTTTTATGGTTTAAATATTCTTCTTAGTGGGATCCTTCCCACCACTCGCAACACAATCTGATTATGGTCTCGTCCTGACGGACATTGGTTCGCGAACTGGTTCGTCCCGTGTATGTCCGGTACGATCGTTCATCCCACGTACGTCTGGTACGCTCATCCGTCTGTTCAGCCAACTGATCAGACTACCAAGCAAGTAATCTTTCTTCGGACATCCTTCGACACTTCTTCTTTACTTCGGTCTCTCTTTCTTTTTAAACCCTTCCCGGATCAATTCCTTAGGATAATTTTTTCCTGTAGTGAGGGTCATTACAGACCAGCTCGTGTGACGAAGGCAAGGAAGGGAGAAGATGGTGGCTTTGGTAGTTTTATTTTTGGTCTAGTATTTTAAAACAATGTAATAGTCTATTTGCATGACTCTCGTTGTACTAGAACCTCATATGGAATTTGGATGTATGTTTTACGTTTAATTTGACCCGTTTCTACTTAACTGCTGGCGCATATTGTTGAATGAAAGAAATAAAAATCAATAGACCCTAAGTTAAACATCAGACAAGTACATGTTGGTATGAAATTTTAGGGTTGGGGTGTTACAGTCCCCTTGTCTTAAACCCCTCTATGGCATAATGGAACCATGTGGCTGACCATTAAGAAGAACATGGTAGGAGACCAAGGTTACACACCCCATAATTCAAAAATCCATTTGCTATCAAAGCCCAACCTAGCCAAAACCGCTCCCAAAAAATCCCATTCAACCCAATCATAGGCTTCGCTCATATTCGTTTTGAAAGCTTAAAACTCCGATTTATAATGCCGATTTGTTTTTAACCCATGAAACATCTCCTGAGCAACCAAAATGTTATCCGTTATAAGTTTACCGAAAATGAAAGCTGATTGAGTTTCTGAGATAAGAGAAGGCAAAAATCTTTTGAGCCTAAAACACAGGATCTTTGAAATAATCTTATAACTAAAATTACAAAAACTAATAGGCCTAAATTCCGCCATACGCTAAGGTTTATCAACTTTCAAAATAAGAAAAATGTTTGTCTCATTTAATCGATTGTCAAAACGTCCAATACGAAAAAATTCTTTAACCAAGGCGACCAAATTCCCTTAATGAGGACCAAAAGCTTTTAAAAAACAATACTGTCATCTCATCAGGACCTGGTGTTTTCTCCGGATGCATCGCAGACAAAGCCTTATGAACTTCTGATTCGGAGATCTTTCTAGTTAAGTCCCTATTCATGCTCTCCATAATAAGTGGAGTAACCTCTTGAACCATCGCTGAAATACCATTTACCTTAGATTTCTTAAAAAGATCGGGAAACTAAGTCAATGCAATACTCTCCATTTCGTAGATTGACTCATCTCAAACATCGTCTAGCCCATATAAACCAACAATCATGTTTCTCACCCGCCGCTGTTTAGTAGAAGCATGAAAAAAATTTGTATTCTTATCGCCAACCCTTAGCCAAAACTTCCTACTTTTTTGTTGCCAATACATTTCCTCATCCTGATATGCCTCTTTCAAATTCCTTTCTATACTCCGGATTTCCTCCGGAGAAGTCGAATCATCCATCTTCGCCTCTTGCAAAGCCGCATTTAGATCAGAAATATGAGAATGCCCAAAATAATAATAATTTTTTCTCCACCAAGAAATTGAATTCCGACAATTCTTAAGTTTATCCACAAAAACAGGAGTTCAAAATTTTCGTGTAATTCCAACTTGTCCCCATTGCCCCAGAAAGACCATCTTTCTCGAACTGACACTAATCAAATCGAAATCGCCTACAGCGCCGCTCTACTGATTTCACACAAGTTGTTAAAATTGGGCAATGATTGGAGCCAATCATCTCTAAATAATCGACTTTCGAATGAGGAAAAAGACAATGCCAATCTTCAATGCCTAGAGCGCGATCTAGACAACATCTAATAATCTGATTATTACGTCTATTATCCCGCCAAGACAATTGTTCACCATTGTAAGGAAATTCTAGCATACCAAAGTGAGTGATCATAGAAACAAAGGGTAAAAAGGAAGAACTCAGCCTCAAAACACCACCCTTTTTCATGATTTCCAATAAGTTCATTAAAATCTCCAATCATAAACCAATGATCAATTCTAAAAGAACCAATTTGAATTAACTTATCCCATACCATTCTTGCAGGTGAGGAACAGGGTCAACATTAATAGAGGACAAATACACCAATTGTTGACCAAAAAACGCTTGAACATAAATATCATATAAAATAGATAGTTTTATTTCATCCATAAGAAACAAAGCTAAACCTCCATTGGCCCTGCGAGGCTCAACAATATACAACTTATTAAAACCAAACTTATTTTTAAACTTTACCAACTACGAAAAAAATTTCTTTGTTTGTGATAAATATAAATGTTTGGTCGATGCTTATTCCACAAATCCCCCAAATAATCTTCTGTCATGTCTGCCCCTATTCCCTGATAGTTCTAGCTCATGATCTTCACGTTTGAGCCGATGGTTTTGGGAGCGCCATTGCTTCTTTCTTAACTTGACGAACACCACCAATATTTGTACCATCCATTGTTTTGTGCACCTGTTTCCCCCATCACCCTCTGTTTGTTACCATCACCTGTAGGTTTAGACAAGGCCATAGCAAGTAAACATTTCCCAGGAGAAGCCAAGGACATAACAGGCTTCCTAATACCACTAACACCTTTTTTAGCAGTGGGACTCGTAATCCTCACTCTGTTGCCAGTCTGATTCCCTAAATTAACAATCTGCATAGCCTTATTTAGAATCACCTATATCCATTCCTAACAAAGCTGAAGAAATAGGGTTACCTTTCTGGAGACTAGCTTCCTCGCTTATAAGACATGTTCCCAAATTCGTAAGGGAAGCATCATTGGGAACATCCGCAGCACCAACATTCTCCGAGGGAATATCATCGATTTCTCAAGCAGGTCATCGCTTTCTCCACAAAATCCAAGTCAGCAGAAACCGTACCAACTCCAGTAAGTGGAGAATCCACCATTTCCAGATCCACCTGTGAGCCACCACTCACTGAACCCAAAGGAGCATTACCACCATCAACCTGTAACCTCTTCTCATTGGAATTTTGTTTAACCTTGTACAATGGTTTAGGCCAAACCAGCCTAACCACCTTCCTATTGAGGTGATAAGTGGGAGCCTGACTCAAAGTATCCCCTCCAACAAACTGAGATCCTCTCCTTCCACCACCCTCACCAAATTAAACATCAAGCCTCTTTTGACTCCAAGCCGGAACTTGATTCCTTTCTTGTTGACAATAACCAGAACTACCAATGTCACCAGACCGTTGCTGAGGAAAGTGACCATGCTCACCAGAATCCAGCTTCTAAAAGTCTAATACTCTCTTAGCATACTTTCTTGGCTTCTCTGATCCCACACTCCAACATTATGATGCAACTCTTGCTTAACCAAAGAAGGTTGCCTCTGACCACCCCTTTTATCATTTTGTTCTTCAAAAACATGACCACTAGAAACCTTCTTCAAATCCTGACAAACTCTCGTCTCATGAGTCAGCCGAGAACAATGCTCACATAAACCTACCAATTTCTCATAATCAAGAGATACAACAACTTCATCACTTGTATCAAAAGGCACCACCAACTTGAAAAGAAGAGGATTAAAACCATTAACAGTAACACAAAGACTACTAAACTCCTCATCTAACTCTTGGATTATACCAATTTTCTTACCAATTTCTTCTAAGGTTGCCACCTCCCACAAGTGCATAGGAATACCAGCCACCTTCGCCCAAAAGTTGATAGCAGAAGGATATGAGGATGATATGATCAGCTCCCACCTCACCAAAGAAACCATTCAACCATCGAAATGGTACAAACCATTTTATAACACAAAATGGAGATCCCCTTCTGTTTCAAAGTTAAACTGAAAGGTACCCTACCCGAGGTCCGCTCCCACCACCTTATCCTCCATCTTCCTGATTTTAGGCAGATTAGCTACTAAAGAATCCATCCCATAACCGGATTCATCAACCTCCCAATAAGAGTCAGAAAGAATTGTTGAATATAGGAGTCTGTAGAATATATAGAACTCTATAGTCCCAAGAAAAGGAGCTTGAATCGCAAATCATACCTACTACTAGGCCTGGGCATTTGGGTGTTCGGTTCGAGGTCAGGTTTGGATAATTCGGGTTCGGGTTTTTCGGGTTTACTAATATAGGATCCGAGCAGGTGTTCATATAATTTCGGGTCGGGGTCAGGTTCGGTTCCTATCGGGTTCAGGTTATTTGAGTATTGACTTTAGGAAACCTGTAATGTATCCAAAATATATTCGGTTATGGATAGTAACTACTCGAACATATCCAAAGTACCCACAAAAACCTGAAATGTACCCACAAAACCCGAAAAAAACCTGAAATATACCTGTAAAAGCAGTTGTATAATCTAACAAATTCAATAAGAAACAATGAACTAAAACACAAATTAAACCATGTTTTGAGCATTTTAATGTAAAACAAGTCAAACACCAACCAAAGTAGCAAAATAAGCATCCCAACAAAGAAAAGCATAACTTAAAATCTTAAACAAATGAAACTGATAGAGTGATAAACTGATAGAGTGAAAGAAACAAAGAAAGAAGAATCATTTCCAGCATTAGCAGCCTTTTAACAGATTATCCATAGATTATGACCTGTTACATCAGACCAAACATTTTTAAAACTAGAACTCATTTGAAAGAACAAAAATATGAAAGAAATGAAGTTACCTAATAGCCGAGTATAATGTTTCCTATTTCGGGTTGAGTCCTAGTTGTTTTCATTTCGAAACTCTGAAAACAAACAACAACAAATGTTACTTAACTGTTACAAAAAAGTAAAAAGTTAAACATAAATTTAAAACTTACCTTTCTGAAGACTATCAAATAGTTCAATATCAACAAGGATCTGTGAGTTTGCAAGTAATCTTTTTCAGTAATCTTCATATCTTGTTTCATCCATTGCTCAGTGCACATCAACACCTCCACCATGTAATGAGTTAAACAGCTCCTATGAGGCTCAATGATTCGACCACTAGTGCTGAAAGCACTTTCAGAGGCAACGGAGGACACTTGCATTGCTAAAACATCCTTTGCAATTTCAGATAAAACAGGGAACTTCTGACTATTGAGTCTCCACCAAGAAAAAACATCCCATTCTATTCCAGGAAGGGTTTTAGGAGTCTCTATAGCATCCTTGAGATATATATCTAACTCATCTTTTGTTTCATCATCAAGTCCATTTTCCTTAACCATTTCAGTGTAAGCATTGTCCATCCTTTCAAACTCAGAGATTTCTTCTGCAAAATCACTTGAGACTGATTCAAATATAAACCGATCTTTTGTAGCACCAGAAGAAGATGGAATCGATTGAGATGATTGTGTGCTTGATCCTTTGTAGTTGACACTATATTCCTTGAACATATCCTTCATGACATCATAAACAGATGTGCACATACCCTTAGCTTCTTGACTATCTTTTCCATAGAGTTTGTCAAAGCACATCTTAGCAAACTGCATTTTCTGTCTAGGGTCGAACACACTAGCAACAAGCAACATCTTGTTAATATTTTTGATCCCTTCCCAATATTTAGTAAACTTCTCTCTCATTTCAATCGCCATTTTGCTTAGTTCACTATCATAACTATTGCTCAAAGTCAAGAGATTCTTCTCTATAGTGACAATTTCACCATAACACTTGTATGAACAAGTCTTAGTCGAAGCTGAGACAACCAAAGTAGCAGTGTAGAATAAGCCAAGAAACTTCACTAACCTCTCTATTGCCTTCCAATCCGTGTAAGAAGGTGGTCCTTTCCGTTTCACCCCATTGTCAAGTTCTATAAAGTAGTCATTATATAACTTGTCTTCATCCTCCATCTTCTGGAAAGCCAACCTAAAATTCATGGCTCTTGTCAACATCAAGTATGTAGAATTCCACCTTGTCTTCATATCCATTGGCAAACTCCCCCTAGTCATCTTCCCTGAAACAACCTTTTGCTCAAATGAGTCACATCTTGGACCTGAAGACCGAACATACTGCACTCCATTATGAACAACTGCCACATTATCACCCACTTCAAACAAACCATCCCTAACAATCAAGTTGATGATATGAGCACAACACCTCATGTGCAAGTAAATCCCATCTAACACTAAAGAATCATGCCTCAATAACTTAAGCTCTTCAACAAACTTCTTCAATCCATTACTGTTGGCAGTTGCACTGTCGACTGTGATGGTGAATAACTTCTCTATGCCCCAATCAGCAAGACATTCAAGTAAAACCTTTGATATTGTGTTGCTCTTGTGATCCGTGATATACTTAAATCCAAGAATCAACTTCCTTAAGCGCCATTCTGCATCCACAAAATGCACAGTAATCACCATGTAACTAGCTCGTGTAACTTTAGCAGTCCATATGTCAGTAGTAAGAGACACTCTATGCTGCTGAGAAGATAGCCAAGCCTTCAAAGATGCTTTCCTGGCCAGATACATCTGAATTATATCTCTACTAGCTGTTCTTCTTGAATGAGGCTTGAATAAATTACACTTGTTGCAGAAGTGTTTCCATGCCAGACACTCAATAAACGCAAATGGCAATTTTGTCAAAACAAGCATTTCATTTGAAGCCTCTCGGAAGACACTCTCTGTTAGTCTTCCATCTTGCAGCTTTCCATCATTACTAATAACAACTTGTGTCTGGCGCCCTTTCCATGCCTTGTACGGTTTACATGTATCCAAATGCTTCTTCAAGTTTGAAGTCCCTTGTTTAGTTGGACATACAAGGGACTTCTTGCAATAGTGACAATCACCCAGATTCGGATTCTTCTCTTGTCTTGTGAAATGGTTCCAGACTTTAGACCATTGAACAGGTACCTTCTTAGGTTTACCACCATCATCATCACCTCGTGGAGCTTCTTTCCTCTTCCCTTTACTTTTATCACTTGGTGGAGGCATCTTACACCTATCTCCTTGTCCTTGTGTGTTCTCATCATTGGCGTTGTGGTTGTTCGAAGAATCCATCTACTACATTTGAAAGATAATCGGATTAAAACATTACATTACATTAGCTAAGAACTATAATCTGATTAGTAGCATTCAGAGTAGTAGCAGCAACAACATTACATTAGCTAAGAACTATAACACTAGCTAAGCATTCCCATTCAGATTCGACCAACATTACATTAAATTAGCTAAGAACTATAATCCGATTAGTAGCATTCAGAGAAGTAGCAGCAACAACATTACATTAGCTAAGAACTATAACACTAGCTAAGCATTCCCATTCATATTCGACCCAAAAAAAAAAAAATCTCATTTACATAAGAATCACACTGCCAACAAATCAAACTGTTTCATCTAGTCAACAATGCATAAGAATCACACTTGAAATTCATACAAGATCAGAGTAGTAGCAGCAGCAACAACATTACATTAGCTAAGAACTATAACACTAGCTAAGCATTCCCATTCAGATTCGACCAAAAAAAATCTCATTTACATAAGAATCACACTTCCAACAAATCAAACTGTTTCATGTAATGAACAATGCATAAGAATCACACTTGAAATTCACACAAGATCAGAGTAGTAGCAGCAACAACAAAAGTCTCTAGCTAAGAAATTTCACAAACCAAAAAATTTGTTTCTCTTTAAAGATATAAATCTAAAAGAAGTAAAAATCAAAACAATTATACAATAAAGCTAAGAAATATAAAACTAGAATCAATAAAGAGGAGATGGAAGCTTACAATTGATCGAGTACTAGCTTTATCTAAAATTTAGAACGATTCGATTTATCTCTCTGTTACTCACGATACTACTCATTTACATAGCATTTGAAAAAGCAAACAATTAAGTTATGTATCTAAAATTCTAAATTAACAGCTATGAACAAAACAAAGAAGAGAATTCGACCCAAAAAATCAAATTCAATGTGAATCAAACATATAAAAATTCGACCAAAAAAGACCAAGTACAGAAATAGTATCAAGTAATCAACATAGTTTCAGACATAAACAAATCAATAATTAAAGAAAAAGAAGAGAATGAAGCTTACAATTAAGCTTGCCTGATCGATTTCTAGCTCCCTATGATCGGAGAACCCAAGTACCCAACGATGAAGCTAACGGCGGACTTAGGTTTTGGGGATGGGTTTTGGTTTATAAAACCAAAAGATTCTTGAAATCGGACAAAATCAGGCAAGTTCCATGGCTATGATTTTTAGGAAGATTCACAAGGATTCGGAGAGGGAGGATAAGGCAAACGGTTTTATGAAATCAAATCATCGCCGATTCATAAGGGATAAGGTGTATATGCTGTATAATTGTCCTCGGGTTCAAACAGATATTGTCGGTTCCTCGGGTTCGGTTCGGGTAATACCCGATACCTGTAGGTATTTGGAAACGAAAACCGAATAGTTATTTATACAGAAGCGGTTCGGGTCGGGTTGGGGTTTTTGCAGGTTGGATTCGGGTCGGTTCCTCGGGTTCGATTTATTTGCCCAGGCCTACCTACTACAACACTTATTTCTACAATAAAATCTTGTTTATTTTCTACATTAATTTATATTAAAAAGCAAGTCTAGTTCACTTTCTTTTTAAAAGCATTCAATGAATTTTCTACAACTAGAATCATAAAATGTGGGATCCGACGCCGACAGATGTGTGGTTTGTATTGTTTAAATTACTAAAATGGGATATATTTCTCCCACTGGTTAGAATTACCGATCAACCCCCATTATCTGATAGAGTACCTCTATTCTCTAACAATATTTTACAAAAAAAATTTACAAAATATACGTAAATTTATACTAAATAAAAAGAGAAACTATAAGCTCGTAAAGCTGTCTACATAGGATTTAGAACAGCCAATAAGAATTCGATATCTCACTGATTAATATTTTTAAAATTTTCAGAATTGCCTATATTAAAATTTTTTAAATGACCAATCGGGATCAGTCACTCAATATTTAATATTTTTAAAATTATGTAAAAATTTTATATTATAATCTATATTATGAAAATGGCCAACTCTCTCCATTTGAGTAACACATCAGCAGTGGAGAGAGTGCTACCTGTTTATCCATCCTCAATAAAAGCAAACAGATCTAAATAAACTTAAAGGAATATGAAACATTTTTCATTTTTTTATTTTTTTATATCACAAACAGTGTAATAGTTACATAAGTAATTTAGAGAAGCTTAGAGCATGTCCCAAGAAAATAGATGCATCACCAAAAGTCAAAAGTACATTGGGAGTGAATCAAAGCGCCACTTCTTCCTCTTGGCGTAAACCATGAATGCATGGGCATATGCTTTAGGTGTTACAATTTTGTCAATAGTTTGAAGAGTTGCGGCAGTGATAGATATATTGGTTAATATTGTAGAAAAATTCATATAAGTTTGTCCCTAAAGAAATAGATTTTTATATATAAAGAAGATTGGGGTTCTGTTCACTGTCAAATAGAAGATGTTGAATAAAACTGTATAATGTTGGTTTAGAAAAATAAAGAGACAAAGAGGAAGATAGTTGAATAAATTCATGATTGTTGGTTTTCATATTATAATATTTAGAAGTTGTTAAAAAGAAAACTGAATGAAATTCTTATTAAAAACCAAATTAGAGTTATATTCAAAAATTGAAGAACTAACATGAAAGGAAAATTTCTATTTTAATTATATCTATTAAGAGTTTGCCAAGCTGCAATTCTTGATAACAGAAAATGTTAGTGATTCATAGTATTTAATTGAGAACCAAATATATCTAAATAGATAAGCTTTTCTTTTTAATGAATGTAAAATTTATTCAACCAAAAAACTCTTTGTTACCAAATATGCATCCTTAGATCAAGCTATATTTTCTTTTGAAATTTTAGACAAGAATTGTAGAATGTTTAAATCTCTCAAAACAAAATTGTTTATGCATGTATACAATAAGTCAATTACAAAATGAAAAAACATATGTGAAGTATTAAAACAATGAACTGTCAAATTATATTTTTCAAGTTTTCTACAATTAAAGAAAAGCTAAAATAAACTGTACATAAATAATTATTAGCAAAACTGTTTTAAAAAATGGTAAGCGATAAGCCCGCGCATAGCGCGGGTATTCATCTAGTTTATATAAAAAATGAAACATTAGACAATTAAAATTTTTATCTTAAAATTTTAATTTCTATGAAAAAGTATCAGGATATCACCTAGTTTACTCTTGAGTTGTAACAACCAAAAATACTTTGAACTCCACACCAACTATATTCTGAACTTCCTGTCCAAGTCATATATATAAAAACATTTTTGATATTTAGCTCTCTTTTTTCATCATGTTCATATCTTAATATTATACGTATAAAACTATAGTTTCTTTCTTCATTGAAAATTTTGTTATCGATTTGTAGTAACAAAGAAATTATTAAAAATCTCAAAAAAATTCGTCAAGACAAAACTCAAAGAGAAAAACATTGGTCATTTAGGGTGTTAATTTATGAAGAATCGAAAGTTAAGGGGCTTAANGAAGTATTAAAACAATGAACTGTCAAATTATATTTTCAAGTTTTCTACAATTAAAGAAAAGCTAAAATAAACTGTACATAAAAAATTATTAGCAAAACTGTTTTGAAAAACGGTAAGCGATAAGCCCGCGCATAGGTATTCATCTAGTACTTATAAATATTGTATGTTAACATCCACATCGGCTAGAAAATTTTAGAAGATGGCTGGAAACCATGAAGCTTGATTTGTCAGGCGTCTAAATTTAAAAGTTTTATTTGTTTATTATTGTAACACCCGCGAAACGAAATCCCGGTTTAGAGATTGCATCGGTCGATGCAGTAGGTGCATCGGTTGATGCAGGTTCAGTTTTCTGCGGTTTGACTTAAGTTAAATGCTGCGTTTTGGGTTAGGGAAAACCTTTAACACGAGTTTTGTCTCATTTGTCGTGGCTTAGCCGTTTTTGGAGAGATAGAAAAGAGACAAAAGTTTTTCTAAGCGTTCTTGAGTGTGCTTGTGGATTTTGGGAGATTGGAAGATGTTCCTGTAGAGATCAGTAGTTGGGATCGTTGTAGGAGCTTCCTGGAAGTGCTTTCTTGTTTGTTTAAGGTTCAGAATCGTCTTGGCAAAGGTAAGTGCAGGACCATGGCTTATATAAGCTAGAGATTTCTCTGATCTGCTTGTTTATGTGTTGTTAGGCTTGTTAGATGGTTATTTGGGACGTTAGGAAGCTTTCTTGTGGCTTGGGATCGAGTTTTGTGGTTGCAGGAACAAAGATCCGGCGAGAAGCTTCGGGAAACACGATGCTCGGCATGTTGCATCGGTCGATGCAAGTGCTAGGATGACGCGTAAAACCTAGGGTTTTTGTGTTATGTCGACCATGCGTCGGTCGATGCAGTGCGAGTGTTGGTCGATGCATGTGTAACTTACATCGGTCGATGCATCCCTTGTGTCGGTCGATGCATCCCTATGTGGTGTCGGTTGATGCATGTTGGTGTCGGTCGATGCAGAGTCCTGGTTTGTTATTTGTTGTTTGATGATTGTTGGTTGATGGTTAGAGATGTCTCTATTGCTTGTGTGTATAGCCCAGTAGATGGGAGGATTGCCTTACTGAGTGTTTATTAAATACTCATACATTGCAATATGTGTTTGTGGTGCAGGTAAAGGAAAAGTGTGATCGTGGAATCAAGGGAATGAAGAGGAGGATGTTCTAGGGACTCGATTGGATGTTGTCTGGCATTGCTAGGTTGCTAGAGTTGGGTCATTAGAAACATTGCTAGGTTTCTGGTTCCATGTTTCCTGATGATTGGTTATTGGATTGTTGCTATATTTGGTTATTGGTTATTTTATTATTGGATATTGGTATTGTTTATTTCCGCTGTTGGTTGTGGTTGTGGTTAGGTGGCTAGTAGGTATACCACTAGTTGTAGTTATTTATTATTATTATATTTTATATATTAAAAAAAAAAACTGGTCGGGTCGTTTCAGTTTGGTATCAGAGCCCTTACGGTTCTAGGATTGGATTCACTAGGTTTCTGTTGTAGATATTTGGGATTGCATGTCTTGATTTATTATGTGAGTTAGTCAATTGTGTGTGGCATGGAGTCTTAGAACATCCTCTTCGAGCCTACAGTGTGATTCCACGGTGAGTTTATGTTTTTGTGTTATGTTAACTGTGTGCTTAGCCTTCTGTTCATGGTAGTGAAGATGGTTAGAGAGGGTGCTGTTGCTGGTCGTGGTCGTGGTCATGGACGCGTACGTGGTTGTGGTAGGGGCAGGGTCCCAGAGGTAGTGAGACTGCGGACCAGAGTGTGACAGCTGAGGGTGTTGGCGAGTCGCAGGGTGTCCAGGGGGATTCCATGAGTGTGGCCGGAGGGGGCGGTGTTGATGCTCCAGTGGCCGGTGATGTTAGGGTCCTGGGTGTGGGAGTCCCAGCGGGTGGAGTTCCTAGAGTGGATCTTGCGGGCTTGTTAGCACAGGTTTTGGAGCGGTTGCCAGTAGTGGTGCCGGCTCAGGCTCAGGTAGTGCCACCAGTGGTGGCAGAGTAGCGGTAGCCAGTGGCTGCATATGTGGGAGCACATGGTCATTATTTGTCCATGCTCAAGGAGATGAAGGGCATCAAGACTGCGAAGTTTTCGAGTGGTACAGACCCTACTGCTGCAGATGCGTGGAGGAAGAGTTTGGAACGTAACTTCCATACTCTGAGATGTCCTGAGGAGTTTTGGGTGGACATTGGGGTCCACCATTTGATTGGTGATGCTCAGGTGTGGTGGAGATCAGTGGCTGCTAGGAGAGTGCATCGGGAGATGACTTGGACTGTCTTCGTAGGGGAGTTCAACCTCAAGTATTTCCCGAGGGAGGCATTGGATCGGGTGGAGGTGTAGTTCCTTTAGTTATCTCAGGGGATGCGGTCAGTGCGAGAGCTGGATTCAGAGTTTAGTTGGCTTCTATGTTATGGGGGTCGGGTTATGGAGTCAGAGGAGGCCCAGATCAGGAGGTTTATGAGGGCTCTTCGTGATGACTTGAGGGTCCATTGTAGAGGACGGAGTTACGCTATGCGTGCAAGGCTGGTTGAGACTACGGCAGAGATCGAGGAGGATATCCGGGCACAGTCAGTGACCGTTAGTCCAGCAGTTCAGCCTAGTAAATCTCATCATCATAGAGGTTCTAGCAAGGGCGGCAAGCCTGCGCAAGGAACCAAGAGGAGGTGGGAGGCTATGCAGAGGCTGAGTGGTGCGAGTTGCTTTGGTTGTGGGAGCAAGGATCACATGATTGCTAGCTTTCCCAAGAGGAGTGCTCTGACGGCAGCGGTTCGTGTATGCTATCATTGCAGGGAGCCAGGGCACATCAGGCCCTTGTGTCCCAAGTTGCAGCCGGTGGCAGTGGCAGCGTTGCAGCAGGTGCAGCCGGGATGGCAGCAGGTGGCACAGATTGAGCAGGCGTCACGGGTTTACACGACAGCAGAGACTGGTGGAACCAGTGCCGGGGGGATCACATGTATAATTTCTGGTACTTAAACTTTGTGAATATCAGTAGGTTCAGATTTTATGTTTGTTTGTGATAAACTGTTAGGTTCTCAACACATGAGGTTTGTGTAGGAACCTTGTTGGTGGGTGGGTTTAAGTCCCACGTTATGTTTGATTCTGGAGCTTCTCATAGCTTCATTACTCCAGAGTGTGCAAAGAGTGCGGAGATCAGAGGGGATCATGGGGAGCGTACAAGAGTTGTTAGAGTTGCAGGAGGCAAGTTCCTGAGGGTTATTGGACGAGCCAGAGGAATTGATGTTCAGATCGCAGGGGAGTCGTGGCCAGCGGATTTGCTTATCAGTCCAGTGGAGTTGTATGATGTTATTCTCGGGATGGATTGGTTGCATTGGCATATGGTGCATTTGGATTGCTATCGGGGTAGAGTGGAGTTTGAGCGTTCAGGAGGGAAGTTGGTTTTTAAGGGTATTAGACCGACTTCGGGGAGTCTCATGATCTCGGCCGTTCAGGCTGGGAAGATGATCGAGAAGGGCCATGAGGCTTATTTGGTTACCATATCTATGCCAGAGTCAGTGGGGAAGTCTATGGTTAGCGGTATTCCGGTTGTAGAGGAGTTTGAGGGTGTGTTCCAGTCGTTGCAGGGGTTACTACCATCTCGGTCTGATCCTTTTACGATTGAACTGGAACCAGGGACGATGCCGTTATCCAAGGCTCCTTACAGAATGGCTCCTGCAGAGATGGCAGAGCTTCAGAAGCAGCTAGAGGATTTGTTGAGTAAGGGATTCATCCGTCATAGTGTATCACCGTGGGGAGCACCAGTGTTGTTTGTCAAGGAGAAGGATGAGAGTTTCCGGTTGTGTATTGATTACAAGGGTTTGAACCAGGTCATTGTGAAGAACAAGTACCCTCTTCCGAGGATCGATGAGTTGTTGGATCAGTTGAGGGGTGCTACTTGGTTCTCCGAGGTAGATCTGGCGACGGGTTATCATCAGATACTGATAGATGAGGCAGATGTGAGGAAGACTGCATTCAGGACGAGGTATGGGCATTATGAGTTTGTGGTGATGCTTTTCGGGTTGACTAACACACCAGCAGCGTTTATGAGATTGATGAACATTGTGTTTCAGGAGTTTCTGGATGTATCTGTCATCATCTTCATCGACGATATCCTGATTTATTCTAAGAGTCCTGAGGAGCATGTAGTGCATTTGAGGGCAGTTCTGGAGAAGCTACGGGAGCAGAAGTTGTTTGCTAAGTTGAGCAAATGCAGTTTTTGTCAGCGTGAGATGGGTTTTCTGGGTCATATTGTATTTGCAGATGGATTTTCTATAGATCCAGAGAAGATTCAGGCTATCAGAGATTGGCCTAGACCGCAAAATGCCACAAAGATAAGGAGTTTTCTGGGATTGGCAGATTACTACAGGAGATTTGTGCAGGGGTTTGCGAGCATAGCACGTCCTATGACTAAGTTGACAGGGAAGGATGTTCCTTTTGTTTGGTCACAGGAGTGTGAGGAGGGCTTTGCAAGCCTCAANAAGGGTATTAGACCGACTTCGGGGAGTCTCATGATCTCGGCCGTTCAGGCTGGGAAGATGATCGAGAAGGGCCATGAGGCNAATACATCTAGAGTTGGTTTGGGGTGTGTTTTGATGCAGCATGGGAAGGTGATGGCCTACGCTTCGCGGCAGTTGCGGAAGCATGAAGGCAACTATCCTACTCNGTGTGTTCCAGTCGTTGCAGGGGTTACTACCATCTCGGTCTGATCCTTTTACGATTGAACTGGAACCAGGGACGATGCCGTTATCCAAGGCTCCTTACAGAATGGCTCCTGCAGAGANAAACTTGAGGCAGAGGCGGTGGATGGAGCTTGTTGCGGATTATGATTTGGAGATAGCCTACTACCCTGATAAGGCTAACTCGGTTGCAGATGCTCTGAGCCGGAAGAGGGTAGCTTCAGCTCAGGAGCAGGAGATGGAGTCTCTAGTAGGAGAGATCAATGCTTTGAGTTTGTGTGCTGTTTCTCAGGAATCATTGGGTTTGGAGGCGGTTGATAGAGCAGATCTTCTGAGCAAAGTGCGGTTGGCTCAGAAGAAGGACTTGGTGCTGGTGAATGCCTCAAAGGATGTGGATTCAAAGTATCAGGTCTCAGATAATGGTACCATCTTGGCGCACTGTCGGATATGTGTGCTCAAGGATGAGGAGTTGAGGCATGACATCCTGAGAGAGGCTCATGGGAGCAAGTTTTCTATTCATCCAGGAGCGACTAAGATGTACCGTGATCTCAAGAGGTACTATCATTAGGTCGGGATGAAGAAGGATGTAGCTAGTTGGGTCGCGAGGTGCGACGTGTGTCAGCTAGTGAAAAGGCTGAGCATCAGGTTCCAAGAGCGTTACTGAAGAGTCTTCCCATTCCAGAGTGGAAGTGGGATATGATTACTATGGACTTCGTGGTAGGTTTGTTAGTGTCCAGGACGTTTGATGTTATTTGGGTCATTGTGGACCGGTTGACTAAGTCGGCACATTTTTTGGGCATTAAGAAGACTGATGGAGCAGCGGTCTTGGCTAAGAAGTATGTGAAGGAGATAGTCAGGTTGCATGGGGTGCCAGCGAGCATTGTGTCTGGTAGGGATTCCAAGTTCACTTCAGTGTTCTGGAGAGCGTTTCAGGCAGAGATGGGTACTAAGGTGCATATGAGTACAGCTTATCATCCCCAGACAGATGGACAGTCAGAGAGGATGATCCAGACGCTGGAGGATTTGCTGAGGATGTGCGTGTTGGATTGGGGAGGCCATTGGGCAGATCACTTGAGCTTGGTAGAGTTTTCGTACAACAACATTTATCTGGCGAGTATTAAGATGGCTCCTTATGAGGCTTTGTATGTTAGGCTGTGTCGTACACCGTTATGCTGGACTCAGGTGGGGAGAGGAGCATTTACGGGGCAGATTTTGTTCAGGAGACCTCAGAGAAGATTCGGGTTCTCAAGCTGAACATGAAGGAAGCTTCGGATCGGCAGAAGAGTTATGCCGATAGGAGGAGGAGAGATCTTGAGTTTCAGGTAGGAGTCACAGTGTACCTCAAGATGGCCATATTGCGGGGTCCGAACAGTTCATTGACTGAGACTAAGTTGAGTCTGAGGTATATGGGTCCGTTCAGAGTGATAGAACGGGTTGGACCAGTGGCATATATATTGGAGTTACATGAGGTTATGCGTGCTTTTCCATAAGATTTTCCATGTGTCTATGTTGCGAAAGTGTCTCTGTGAGGATGATCAGTTGTTAGCTAAGATTCCTGAGGATCTCCAGCCTAACATGACTTTGGAGGCGAGACCAGTGAGGGTTCTCGAGAGGAGGATCAAAGAAATTCGGAAGAAGAAGATTCTTTTGATGAGAGTCTTTTGGACTGTGATGGTGTAGAGGAGCAGAATTGGGAGCCAGAGGCGAGGATGAAGGCAAGGTTTAAGAAGTGGTTCGAGAAGCAAGCCGCGACTTGAGCTTGTCTAGCCTGGTTCCATCTGTAATTCGTGGCTACAACGGGAATGGAGTATTCCAGCCCATCTCTCTTGTTTACTTGGTCGCTTGGGGTGGTTGGTTGTGCGACTAAGTAATAAGATGAGGTGGTGCTCGGGGTACAAAGTTTCCATGAGGCGGGGTTTTTGGAGAAAAGTTTCCTGAAATAGAAGTTTCCAAAAGTGGAAAGTGCTAAAATGGAAAGTTTTATAGGAGTTAGAATTTGTCCATTTTTGTGGTTGTGAGCCTTGTAGGGGCTTGTGTTGCCTTTGTGGCGGGCTGTTTAGCCAGAGTGCCTGTTTAGGCGGTCCTTCGGGACAGATGGTCTTTGTGACGGTCCTTCGGGACAGATGGACTTTGTGACGGTCCTTTGGGACAAATGGTCTTTGTGACGGTCCTTCTGGACAGATGGTCTTTGTGACAGTCCTTCGGGACAGATGGTCTTTGTTACATCCTTCGGGATAGATGGTCTTTGTGACGGTCCTTCGAGACAGATGGTCTTTGTGATGGTCCTGTTTAGGACATTTGTTTGGCCTTGGTGGCGGTCATGTTTAGGACATTTGTTTGGCCTTTGTGGTGGCCCTAGTGGCAGTGAGATGATCCATGTGTGGTCATGAGGTATCCTAGTGAGAGGATATGTAGTTGGTAGGACATTGTGATGTCTTACACATGCCACAGGAAGGAAGCCTGGATAGGGATAGGACTCAGACGTGTTCAGAATTGTTTGCTCGCCACTCTTGGGGGACTTAGGTTCTCCTAGTACTGCCATATTCTGAGACTTTATGGCTTGGGAGTATGGTTGGTATATCGACTTCGGATGATGATCCGGGGGCGCGCTGTAGGGTGGCAACCCGAGAGATGAATATTGGACTTCCTTATATATTATGGCATGCGGGCTAAGGCCCGATGAGGAGCCAATATTATGGCATACAGGCTTAGGCCTGATGAGGAGCCAATAGAAACTCAAGGTTTAGGCCTGTGAGTAAAAGAAAGTCCAAAAGTCGAGAGCAAATAATGCCAGGAGCGTGAGTCTATCGCCTAGAGGTAACCTTTCGTAGATCGGTCGGAGGAGTGTGGGCCGTGTAGACGGTTGCACGGGAGTCCTTGGCTGATGGTTGTTTGAGATTCGAGGACAAATCTATATTGGTGGGGGAGAATTGTAACACCCGCGAACCGAAATCCCGGTTTAGTGATTGCATCGGTCGATGCAGTAGGTGTATCGGTCGATGCAGGTTCACTTTTCTGTAGTTTGACTTAAGTTAAACGTTGCGTTTTAGGTTAAGGAAGACCCTTAACACAAGTTTTGTCTCATTTGTCTTGGCTTAGCCGTTTTTGGAGAGATAGAAAAGAGACAAAAGTTTTCCTAAGCGTTCTTGAGTGTTCTTGTGGATTTTGGGAGGTTGGAAGCTGTTCCTGTAGAGATCTGTAGCTGGGATCATTGTAGGAGCTTCGTGGAAGTGCTTTCTTGTTTGTTTAAGGTTCAGAATCGTCTTGGCAAAGGTAAGTGCAAGATTTCTCTGATCTGCTTGTTTATGTGTTGTTAGGCTTGTTAGATAGTTATTTGGGACGTTAGGAAGCTTTCTTGTGGCTTGGGATCGAGTTTTGTGGTTGCAGGAACAAAGATCCGGCGAGAAGCTTCGGGAAACATGATGCTTGGCATGTTGCATCGGTCGATGCAAGTGCGAGGACGGCACGTAAAACCTAGGGTTTTTGTGTTATGTCGAGCATGTGTCGGTCGATGCAGGGCGAGTGTTGGTCGATGCATGTGTAACTTACATCGGTCGATGCATCCCTTGTGTCGGTCGATGCATCCCTATGTGATGTCGGTTGATGCATGTTGGTGTCGGTCGATGCAGAGTCCTGGTTTGTTATTTGTTGTGTGATGATTGTTGGTTGATGGTTAGAGATGTCTCTATTGCTTGTGTGTATAGCCCAGTAGATGAGAGGATTGCCTTACTGAGTGTTTATTAAATACTCATGCATTGCAATATGTGTTTGTGGTGCAGGTAAAGGCAAAGTGTGATCGTAGAATCAAAGCAATGAAGAGGAGGATGTTCTAGGGACTTGATTGGATGTTGTCTGGCAATGCTAGGTTGCTAGATTTGGGTCATTAAAAACATTGCTAGGTTGCTGGTTCCATGTTTCATGATGATTGGTTATTGGATTGTTGCTATATTTGGTTTTTGGTGATTTTATTATTGGATATTTATTGGATATTGATATTGTTTATTTCCGCTGTTGGTTGTGGTTGTGATTATGTGGCTAGTGGGTATAGGACCACTAGTTGTAGTTATTTATTATTATTATTTATTATTTATTTAAAAAAAAATCTGGTACGGTCGTTTCAATTATAGCAAATTAAAACTTCTAAAACGTTTAAAAATTTTAAAGTATTAATAGTATTGAAACTTTAAATGTAGTTGAAAAGTTTTAAATATTATAATTATTGAAACTTTTAAAAGATTCAAATATTATAAATATTTAAACTTAATAGAATATTTTAAAATACTATTAATACTTCCATAGAAAGTTTAAGTATCATTAATATTTAATTCTAAAAAACAAAAATGTTATATATATTTAAACTACATCTAAAGTTTAAAATATTATAAATATTTAAACTTAATAGAATATTTTAAAATACTATTAATACTTCCATAGAAAGTTTAAGTATCATTAATATTTAATTCTAAAAAACAAAAATGTTATATATATTTAAACTACATCTAAAGTTTAAAATATTATAAATATTTAAACTCTATTAAATTTTATTAAAAGTTTAAGTATTATTAAATATTATATATTCAATTTTCAAATATCTTGAAAATATTTTATTTATCTTCGTTTGGGCTTTTTATATCTTATGAGCGTTAATACATGTTTTTGTGTATGACTTTATAGATGAATTGATATTCTTTCAGTATTTATGGGTTTAAGAAAGAAGGACTGATGTCGCAAGACCTAGATTTAATGTTGTTTGAGTCATGTTTTTAGGTTTAAAAGAAGAAAGATCGACGACAATCACACATGTTTTATTAGCTATACATTTGTTCATATTATTTTCTTTCCAAGTAATTTATAATTTTGTAGTATTAAAGATTTTAGTTTGAGAATTTACAGTTTTGTAGTATTAAGGATTTTGATTTGAGAAGTTTCAATATGTGTGAATCTAAAACAGAGTAAGTATACGGTGAAAATATCAATAATTGAGTGAATGTGTTGACTATGTTGGTTTTCATGAATTGCACAAATTTAACGAGAAAAGAGGCAATGATTTTGGTTGTGGAGTTTGATTGGTTAACAAGTTGTGTGGTAGTCTAAAAAGAAACTTTGAATGATTATTCAGTGGAAGAATGTGAGGAAGCTGACGAAGAAGAGAAAAGAAAAATAGTTTAAGTATAAATTCATGATTTTTTATCAGATTTGAATTTTTAAAAGAGTAACGTTATCTATTTTATATTTTTAAAAATGATGTGTTTGAAATAATAAATTTATCTAAATAATAATTTAAAGGTTTTATAAGATAATATTTCATAACTATCATCAATCATATATGATATTCACCAAAATGTATTAAATAAACGTTGGTTCAAAAACCTAGTAGTTTAGAAAAATAGAGACATCTTCTTCCAAATGTCTTCACACAATATCTTAAGTTTGAAGACACCAAAAAAATAAAATAAATAATTTTTTATTATTACGAGAAAACCCTCTGATCAAATGAATGATAAAGATTTGGTGTAAGGAGGGTTTTTTTTTTTTTTTTTTCTGCTGTCTAAACCTAAAAGCCGCCGCTCAAGTTTTTTCTCAGATCTGAGACCGGAGTGTGGTGGCTCCTTTAGCACCGGCTCTGGTCTCCCTGCTTTGTTGCTTATCGTTCTTTTCTAGCTTTTGTATTAGATTCTTGGAAGTTTTTTGGCCTTCGATTGGGGTTTCTATTTAGTTGATTCGCTTTGTGATTTTGGGTGTCTTGCGAAAGCGGTTGAGTGTCTCAGTTCTGTTTGGTTGGTGGCTCGTGTGAGGAAGATGGTGCCGGATCTGAGATCGACGGGACTGTAGTCTGTAAAAAGCCATCTTTTTTCGCCTGCACATAATCGAGATCAGTTCCTCGCTCTTGTGCTTTTTCTTGTTTTAATGTCGCATGTTTGGTTTGTGTGTGCTCTGTAGGCAGCTTCACCTCGCCTTTGTCTTTTCGCTCACCTGTAATTGCTGTGTTTTATTTTTAGTCTCCCATTTGGTTCGTCTCCTTTCTAAGAAGAGGCTCTTGTTGTGTGAAGTTTATGCTTGTTTCTGTGCTTCAGATCTTTCTGCTCTTAGGTGGAAGTTGTTGGTGATGATAACTTATGTAGATGAGTATTCGAGACTCATCGAGGTTGTTCTGTCTCGCTCCTTGTCTTTGCGGTTCCGAATCTGAAGGATGTCGGTTCGCTTTTATGGTTTCTAACTAGGCTCTCCTTTGACGCACCAGTCGTCTATGCCGCATCTGGAAGTGTTTTACGAGGTTCTGAATTGGGCCTTTACTTGTCAGATTATGAAGTCATGGTTCTTGGTCTCGAGCGATCTTCTCTCATTGTGATAGGAGGAGGCATTTGTGATTGATGCGGTGGCCGTGGGCAACATTGATACATCTTATTCGCAGGAACTTCAGAAGAATAGATCGATTTGGTTGTTTAGAACTAGTGTTTATCTTTTGGGTTTTATTGTTATTTTGCCTCTTGTTCTTAGTTGTTGGTTTCGATCTCTTTCGTTTTGGTTTTCAAGCTTCTTTTTTGTAGTTTTAGTTGATTCCGGGGACTTATCTGTGCTGCCGGCCTAGCTTCCTTTGTTTTGGGCTTTAGACTCCAGAGATATATCGTTTTTCCGCCGGCAAAGTTGTATTTCTCAGTGTAACATTCCAAGTATTATCAATATAACATTAGACGACCAAAAAAAAAAAAGATTTGGTGTAAGGAATACCGAATACATAACGATATCAGCAGTACCTCTCTCAGAATCACGGAACCCGGATTCCGGTTTGCAAAATCGGAACCAAAACCGGACACGCGTCACCCTATACCCTAACCCTCCGAACCTAACAGAGACACACAGGCTCACTCTCATCGTGTATGCCCTATATATATAACAGAGAGGAGACGCTCTTAAACCCTTTCTTCTCCAACTCTACCGTTTTTTTAATTTTTCCCCTCAGCCCCCGACGAATGCAAGGGAACCGCGACGGTTCGTGGTCTCTAAACGCCTCCACGAGCAACAGTGGAAGCGGCAGAGGCAACGGAAACATCATCAACACCGTTCCCGGTGGAGGAGGATACCTTCCTCAGGCGAATCCCGTGTTTCCCTATTTCAATCAACAACCTATTAGATACCCTCTCCCTCAGTTTCCGGCGAATTTTTACCGCCCTTGTTTCCCAGACTTCTCCCTCGGAAACCCTAATTTTCAACCCCAGCCGAATCTTAGCTTCCATCATCAACAACAAATCCCTCACCAGTTTGGGGCTAACGCTAATGTTTTCCTTCAGAACCATAGCCAGAACAGCTTCTCTTTCCCTCTTCAATCATCTCTGCCTAGTAACAACGATATCAGTACCTCCTCTCAGAACCACGATAGCTCTTCCTTTAAACGAAGACGGCAAGAGGAGGTTGTTGTACAGGGGACTGATGTTGTCCCCCCGAGTTCTGATTTTGCTATTGGTGAGAGTGCTAATTCCTTTAGTGTGACTCTACCGATCTCTGCTACTCATAATGTATCTTTGGATAAGTCATCGGCAAAACCGAAGCGCAAAGTTGAAGTTATGCGGATTGATAAGGCGGTTAACAAGACGCGTAAAGCAGTCGCTGCTGCTGGAGAGAGTGTTTCTTCGACTAGAGTGTCCAGAGCGGTTCTTGAAGAACTTCAGGCTGATTCTTGGCGTTCCTTGGGTGTTCAAATGCAAGATGTTCCTTCTCTTCGTCAGCTTATGGCCATTGAAGGCAAGGTAAGATCGGAAACTTTCTCTCTATTCATATCTGGACTATGTCTATCTTCTTCTGCAGAGCTTCTATGTTGAGGTGATGTTTATTTCGGTTTTCCATTGTAGATCAATGCATTTATTCACTGCTTCGTTGGGGCTAGAAGAATCGTGACCCTGTATGATTTGGAAGTGGCTATTTGCCGGAACGAGTTTGTTGATTCTTTCGATGATTTGGAATTGGGACCTTTGCTGCAGCATCCACTAGTCTTGCTTTATTTTCCATCCATATCCAGTTCTACTGGCCCAGTTCAGATCACTAGTGAGGAGATAATAACATTTCTTGATAGCTATCTGCACACTTATATGATAGAAGATGTTAAGCTCGATGAATTTCTAAATTTTGTTGCAAGCCAAAAGTCAGTTACAAGCAAGGAAAAGCTTGGTGTGCGTATTCAGAGCTTGCGGTATAATTTTTCTCTGGATTCTAAACTTGCTTATGAGTTAACTTATTTTGATAGTACAGTACGCTTGGTTTAAAAAACTTGATCAAGGAGATGTCTTCTTAGTATTATTTTTTTTGGTTTTTCAAATGTTGGATCTGGTTTTGTAAGAGATTACTAGATTAGGTTCTCAGCTTGTTCTTAGTATGAACTGTATTAGCTGATTATATGTACATCTTTTGTAGGATGTATGTATCGTTCATTCTAGACGCGAAGAGACAAGAAGGTGAAACATTGAAAGTCTTACTGACTGAGCTGCATCAAAAGTATCACATCCCCTCATCAAAGAAACAACGGCAAGATAAACCCTTAACTGTCTCTGAGCGTGCTGACTCATTTGCTTTACATCATAAGGATTACTGTGGCAAGCATACAAGATTTGATTCATCAAGCTCAGATGATAATGATAATGTATATGAGGTTGGGAATCTTAATAGTTCTGACCATATCAATAGTTGTCCATATCCATCTGTTGCGGAAGAGATGAAGCGGCTCGGGGGCTCCAATAAGAAAAGGAAGGGTGAAAAACGTAATCACGAAAAATCTGATTCGTCCAAACTGCTTAGAAAAGCCCCCTCTAAGTCACAAGGACNCATCTTTTGTAGGATGTATGTATCGTTCATTCTAGACGCGAAGAGACAAGAAGGTGAAACATTGAAAGTCTTACTGACTGAGCTGCATCAAAAGTATCACATCCCCTCATCAAAGAAACAACGGCAAGATAAACCCTTAACTGTCTCTGAGCGTGCTGACTCATTTGCTTTACATCATAAGGATTACTGTGGCAAGCATACAAGATTTGATTCATCAAGCTCAGATGATAATGATAATGTATATGAGGTTGGGAATCTTAATAGTTCTGACCATATCAATAGTTGTCCATATCCATCTGTTGCGGAAGAGATGAAGCGGCTCGGGGGCTCCAATAAGAAAAGGAAGGGTGACAAACGTAATCACGAAAAATCTGATTCGTCCAAACTGCTTAGAAAAGCCCCCTCTAAGTCACAAGGACACGCAAAACAAGAGATACCTAAATTGGCTGATGGTTCTGATGCTAAGAAGGTTTTCAGTGTCGATGAGGCTGATTTCACACTTTCTGAAGGAGATTTAAGGTTGTTTATTTCAACTTGGAAAGACACATGTAAAGAGCTAAGCATTTCTACCGTAAGTTCATATTGAGATTGGATGACTGTTTGATTCATATATCAAATAAACCGTAGGTTCATGTTCGTTTATTTTCTAATACTCTCTTTTATTACTGTAGTTTGTCGAGAAGATGTTGTCTTTTTACAACTTGGGGGGCTCTGAAGGAC
>NC_025695.1:19091726-19098563 GCF_000633955.1 Camelina sativa | reverse complement strand
TCCTAATCTGACGTCCTCATCCAAGGATGTATTTTTTTTTCTCTGCAAAATAGCTGTTTTATCCTATCTCCCAATTTGGATTAGAACAGACGGATGTTTGGCTACTACATTTAAGATTTTTTTTTTTTTCATCCATCAAATATTTATTAAAGAAAAAGCTGTTGTTTTCCGTCACTTTGAAGATGGAAAATGATGTGGTTATTGTGTCTAGTTCTGTGTGAACTACTCATATATTTCAAAGTGAAGGATGCGAGATTATTTCACGTTTGCAATTTACATTCAAACTCATTTTTTACTCCACTCCTCAGTTTTACTTTTTTTACTTTACCCTTTTTGTTTTTCTCTCTTTTTTTTGCTTTTTTTCCAGTTGAAAAGATATATGATAGTTTCACTGTGTAATACAGGCTCACTATTTTCTGTTATATCTCCTTTTCAAATTCTGGAAGTATTGCTGGATTTAAAAGCTAGACGATTTCCGCTCATACATCTACAGTTACTTGGTTTAATGTTGGTTTTGCTCTTGTTGTTTTTCTGTTCTTTCTCGTACTCTTTTTTTTGTTTCTGTGTAGTTCAAGCCTCCCTGCTCCTGAACTAAGACTTAGCACCCGGTTGCAAAGTCTTGGAGTTGAGTTCAGCAAATGTATAAACTTCCTCTAGTTCAGTTTTGCTCTTTGATAAATCACAATGTCACTGAGGCAGGCTGAATAAGGATAAAAAAATACTGTACACTGTGGATCATTCGAAACTTTACCCTCTTGTCACCTCCAGCCCCTACTTCATCTCTTTGTTTCCCTATTAAATGAACTAATGAAAATCTTCCAACATCTCATGTTACTATTATGAAATTTCCTTGCTATTCCTTTTTTACACCTGAAATTTAACATAGAGTTTGTAGCATCTCAAAAATTTTTACCTGGTTTCGTGCCTTGTGCAAAAAGCATCTTGTTCAATGTTCGAGAAGTGTCTGCATTGTCTTTCTTTAATTGTCTTTGTTTATTCTTGACAATCAGACGAAAATAAAACCGCAATATTGCAAGATTCCTTTAGGTGCAGTGGGAAAGCTGTTTCAAGCAATTTTATCTCTTTTTTTCTTTGCAATCAATTCATTTCATTTACTTTTGCTGAAGGAAAGTTGCAGATGTTTGCCGTAATTGAGTAGTAACTTCATTTTACCCCCTTGTTAAGGAGTTTTTCTACTGATTTTGTTTACTTCATTATGAATTTGTTTTGTTCAGTTAAAAATAAAGAAAAATGTGTAGGATATAGATTAGAAAATTGAAATGTGTCACATATTGTTTGGCGAAAGAGTTCAAATGTTTTGTGTAGATCGACTTTTATCTCTCTCTCTTATGGGCTTCATTCAAGTTACTTTTGGAACAGTATAGATGTTTTTCTGTGGGTTGGCTTTACCTTTCTCTGTCAAATCAAGATCAGTTTGTTCTGTGATTTTCTATTTACTACATATGACTATGCTTTCCTCTCACTGAAATACGATAGAATGAGCATCTTTAGTGATACCAATTTGCTATATTAAATGAAATATGCAGAGTGCTGTTTTGTGCTGTGAAAATATTATCTGTTAAATTGAAAGCTAACTTGCCCTGGAAGCATTTCATATTATGTTTAATTGTAATAATTAATGTATGGACGAAACATATATTTTCCGACACATCTAGTATGACATAGATGTTGAAGCAGGATATTTTCAGTTCTACTGATATTTTCTCATTTGCTTGCATGCATTGGTTCTAATTTTCTTAAAGATGAGCTTCCTATACCCATTGTCTCTTATTTTTGCTTCATTTTTTTCTTATGCTACATTGGCAGGTAACTTCATTACGACGTGGAATGTGGGATAGCATATATGATAATTTGCAAATGACTAGCTTAAGTGACACGACTAATACAGGCTCAGGAAATCAAGTTGGTGAAATTAACCCAAGTGAAAACCGTGAGTTAAGCAAAACTCAGCATGTTATGCCTCCTAAACACAGTGAGTATTTTTTTATTCTCTATCTTCATTTGCGCTCTCTGCATGTTTAATTTCGGTTATTTGTTGCCAAGTACTTTTTCAAATTATGGTCAAGCTACACTGTAGCATCATGATAGTACCTTAGTTATCCAAGTTATACGATTAAGGAACTATAAAAGAATGGGAAATGTTTTCTTGAGATGCATTATCTAATAAGGTTCTGTGGTAGTCTTTTGGGGCTAGTCAATTCTCTTACACTTTGCAATCTGATCAATTTTATCTATTAGGTAACACTGTTGAAGAAATTATCAGAAGACTTTCCTTGTATTTTGAGCATGATCTTTCTGGAGAGAAGCACATTGGTATCTTTAGGAAGCTACAGAGTTGCGAGGTTTTGTTGGTAGAGCAATTTCAAGTGCATAATTTTGAGTCTCTTGGTTGGGGTGGGTTTTTCACTTTCTTGGAAAAACATATGTTACTACTACCAACACAACTTCAAAGGTTTCTATCTAGAGAATTACGGGAAGAATTTCCTCTGGAGGCCCACGTGAATGAGAATCTGTTGACCCTTTTGCTTTCACAAGCTTCTGAATTTTCAGGTGATAATGTAATATCTAGAGAAATGGTAGCTCGACTGCTTGCAGAACAGTTTCCATCAATCAATTTTAAGGTTGTAGGAAGAGATTCAGAGGAAAATTTCACTGAAATCATTGCTAAGAAGAAGTCTTATTCTAAATGTGTCCTCTTTTCTGCAACATTGTTGGGAGCTGAAAACTCTTTGACCAGTAAGCATCTGGAAGAATCTCTGACAGTGGGAAATGATACTGAAGCAAGAAGCAGCATTCTTAATGCTGTTGCTTCCAAAGAGGTTTTAGATGTTTTGCTTAGAGTTCCATTGTTGTCAGACTTGAATTCATGGTGTCACTGGGATCTTAGGTATGCCCCACAGTTTGGTCCTCTTATGGGCTGTTTAAATGAGATTAATTCAAAAGATCTGTTGTGTCTAGCGACAAGGGATGGTAAGATCATTAGAACAGATCCTTCTGCAACAGCAGATTCGTTCTTAGAGGCTGCTCTTCGAGGATCTGCTTACCATACGGCTGCACAGTTGTTGTCGTTGATATCATTAAATGGACGAACACATCTACCATTTTCCCTTTTAAAATGCTACGCAAAACGTGCATTTGAAGTTTCTTTTGATAACCATTCCGAGGAGGTGGAGCTAAATGATAGGAATTCTGTTGTGCACATGCATGTGCCAGTGAAGCCGAGTACTTCTTTGGACAAAATGATAGTAGAACAGAGAACTAAAGTGGCTAAAAGTAACTATGCTGCCTCTAAGTTTCTTCTTGATTGTCTGGGGTATTTACCTGGTGAATTTCGCAGTCTAGTTGTTGATGTCTTGCTTTCGGGACTACGTTCTGTTGTTAAAGATGCTCCTACAAGTGTTTTGTCTGCATGCGAACACACAGAGCAGCGCATTATGCTTCATGATGTCGGGTTGCTGCTAGGCATTGTTGAGTGGATTAGTGATTACCATAAGTTTTCCTCATCATTTTTACCGAACTCAGCTGTAGTGGAGAATGCTTTGTCAAACTTAGATTCTGGCGCAGGTTTTGTGCAAACAGAATTGGATGACCTAATTCAGACCGAACAACGATGCATGATCGTATCAGAGAAGTCGTGCGAATACAAAAATGAACCTCATGAATCTTGTCACACAGTTGGTGATGCTGGTACTTCATGTGATTCTGTTGGGGAGGCTTTCACCCAGACTGCACCCGAGTTTCATGATAATCCAGTCTCTGTTATTGATTCAATCAGACAGGATGAATTTGGGCTGGACGCAACTTCTTCTGGTACTGAGATGAATATGCTGCAGAAACAACATGCTCGGTTAGGAAGAGCACTTCAGTGTTTGTCCCAGGAATTGTATTCTCAAGATTCACACTTCATTCTTGAACTCGTGAGAACTCTTACCTTCTTTCTTTCTTTTTTTATAATCTTCTTGCAAGCATTATAATTAGGTTCACTGGGGCAATCTTATGCATATGTCTGTTCCTATGACCGAGTTCTACTCTGTCCAAGATGATTGGCTATTCGGTAATAACTTTATGCTGTCAACTGGTAGATGAATCCGTTATCATTTATTCTTATAATGGGGAGGGTTAATGAGTATTAAAATGTTTGTTATCTCTGTTTGACATCGTAGGTCTCTTTATCACTATTTCTGTAGACAGGAGAGATTTAATGGACATTCCATTTGTGATCCTCTTACTCTCTCGCTATTGTTGCTTCAGGTTCAAAATGCTGATGACAATAAGTACCCTGAACACGTGGAACCCACACTCACATTCATTCTTCAAAAGACCGGGATTGTTGTTTTAAACAATGAGTGTGGCTTCATGCCTGAGAATATTCGGGCCCTGTGTGATGTTGGTCGATCTACAAAGAAAGGATCTGGTGGGTACATAGGGAAGAAAGGAATTGGCTTCAAGTCAGTGTTTCGGGTATGTACAATCCAAGCTTATACTAAGTTTACGATTATAGTATGCTAAGCTAAGAAATGGCCTTGGAATTTCTATTCCAAAACATGTCTTTGCCAGCTTGAAAGGCATATGTATATAGCTAAGTGATACACGAATCGTAGCAAATTCTTTCTCAGATAATTCATTCTAACGCTTTTGCTTGGACCCACTTTCCAGGTTTCTGATGCTCCTGAGATCCACTCAAATGGTTTCCATTTCAAGTTTGATATAAGTGAGGGTCAGATTGGATATATTTTACCGACTGTTGTACCTCCTCATGATATGGAATCGCTTATCAGCATGTTATCTGGCCGTGCTTTACACCTAAAGGATGCAGGATGGAACACTTGCATTACACTTCCTTTCAGAGCCATTGATTCTGAAAGAACGACAGTGAATCACATTGAACCTATGTTTTCAGACCTTCATCCGTCATTACTACTCTTCCTACATCGCCTCCAGTGCATAGTATACAGAAACATGCTTGACGATTCTCTCTTGGTCATGAGGAAAGAGGTTGTGAGCAAGAATATCATAAAGGTTTCATGTGGAGAAAATAGTATGACCTGGTTTGTGGCATCAGAGAAATTAAAGGCTGCCAATCTTCGTGATGGCGTTCAGACAACAGAGATTTCTATAGGATTCACTCTTGACATGATGGAAGATGGAACTTACAGATCATGTATGATTCAAGAACCCGTTTTTGCTTTTCTTCCTCTAAGAACTTATGGTTTGAAATTTATTATACAAGGGGATTTCATTCTTACATCATCAAGGGAGGATGTTGATGAGGATAGTCCTTGGAACCAGTGGCTGTTGTCAGAATTTCCGGGTTTGTTTGTGGATGCTTTGAGGTCCTTTGGCAGTCTTCCTTCTTTCGCCCAGAATCTGGGTAAAGCTGTGTCCTCATACATGCAGCTCGTACCTCTAGTCGGGGAGGTGCATGGATTCTTTTCTTCTCTTCCTCGTTCTATTATATCTAGATTGAGAACAACAAATTGCTTGCTGCTTGAGGGAGACGGTGAAGAATGGGTTCCTCCTTGCAAGGTTTTAAGAAACTGGAATGAAAAGATCAGGGTTCTTCTTAAGGATGGATTGCTTCAGGAGCATCTTGCTTTGGGTTTTTTGGACAAAGATATAGTTTTGTCAGATTCTCTGTCAAGGTCACTGGGCATTGAAGACTACGGGCCGAAGACTTTGGTGCAGATTCTTTCTTCATTGAGTCACAAGAAAGGTTGTCTGCAATCAATGGGATTTGCATGGTTATCGTCTATAATTACTGAACTTTACATACTATTCCGTTCTTCTGGGCATGGTAATGTAGAGTTAGGTATAGATAAGACTCTTTTAGATGACCTTCACAAGATCCCTTTTATTCCCCTGTCAAATGGTAAGTTCACCTCTTTAGATGAAGGTGCAGTATGGTTGCACCATGACACCTCTGGGTTAGATCTTGGTGATGTATTTGAAGCATTTCCTATGCTATATGGAAATCTCCGAACCATTGATCATTCCCTTCTTTTGGCGTCTTCTGTTGATGAAAAATCCTGTGTAGATGACCTCACAAACATGCTTTGTGCAATTGGCGTTCAAAAGCTGTCAGCACATGAAATCATCAAAGTTCATATATTACCAGCCTTTGAGGCGAGGATTAGAGGTACAGAGGAGGGTTTGATGGTTGATTACTTATGCTTTGTGATGACACATCTACGATCTGGCTGTCATATTTGTCATAATGAGAGGAACTACATTATTTCTGAGTTAAGAAGCAAAGCTCTGATATTGTCAAATTATGGGTTGAAACAGCTAGGTGAGGGGTCAATTCATTTCGGTGAAGAATTTGGAAACCAAGTCAACATGAAGAAGCTTACCAAAAACTTGGATATATTGTGGCCTGTGGTTGATGGTACCTACTTGAAACATCCAGCATCAAAATTTTATGCATGCGGATTGAATGAGTGGCGGGAATTTTTTCAAGAGATTGGAATAGCTGATTTTGTTCAAGTGGTGCAAGTTGAAAAGAGCATTGCTGAATTCTATTCTGTTTCACGTTGTGAAAAGTATGATATCAACTTGTTATCTCCCGAGTTAGTTGTCAAAGATTGGGAATCCCCGGAACTAGTTGATCTCTTGTCTCTCTTGAACAAAAGTAATGGCCGCAAAGGTTGCAAGTATCTTTTGGAAGTCCTTGATAGACTGTGGGATGATTGTTACCATGATAAAGCAACTGTTAACTATTATTCGGGTACGCATGGTGTCATCAGATCATCAGAATCTTCATTTATGAGGGTAATTTGTGATTCTCAGTGGATAGTTTCAAGCATGGACAACAAATTG
>NC_025695.1:19087965-19091626 GCF_000633955.1 Camelina sativa | reverse complement strand
TGTTTCAGGTGCTTACTTACAGTTGTGATGCAATACCGCTCTTCAACAACCTGAGTCAATTAACCATTGAGAGTGATCCCACAGTAAGATGGCAGTCATTGCCGGGCTTGCTCAAGAATTCTCCAAATCTTGAAACTCTGATCTTTAAAGTATGAAGCAAACCCTTGAAAAGCATTTGTTGACTCATTTATCAAAGTTTGAGAATAATTCACTATGTTTCAGGGCCTCATCCACAAAGCCACGGATAGATGTGGAGATGTGTGCTTGTGCAAACCTCATGAAGAGGGAGAGGAGATTCGCAGTTGCTTATCATCAAGTCCGGTGAAGGTCATAAAGATACGGGACTTTGGTGCATTTAGTGATGACATGGAAAAGCAGATCAAGTATTTCTTGGAGACAATGCCGAATCTTGAAAAGATGATGTTCTACTACAAACCACCAAGCTTCGAAGATTTTATTGAAGTTGCAGGCGGACTTAAGAGGCTATTTTCTAAAGTAGCTTCATCCAAGTGCGTTCTCCGACTAATCTTGTCACAGAGAGTACCTTCACCGATTAGAAGCCTAACTTCTTAATCTCAGAGATAATTTACAAAGCTTTGGGAGTACCCTTGCTTGCAGTCGCTAAAGTGCAGCTTCTCGTGTTTCTGCCTACTTTTGTGTTAAAGACATGTGTCATTTAGGCTGTCCTTTTGTTTGGTTCAGTTCGTTTGTTGTGTAAAACTGATATTGTAGGAGTATCCTAGCTTGTAATCGCTAAAATGATCACAATGTTATCTTTAGTTTTTGTTTGTTTCAGTTCGTTTGTTGTGTAAACAGACGTTTGTTTCAGCTCGTTTTGTTGTGTAAACTAATCTTGTAGGAGTAATTGGTCGAATACTCAAGGGCCAAGATATGTTGCAACTTAGAATCAGTCATTGTGAAATCTCTCAAAAACAAATTCTGTTCTCTGAATTCACTATCTTAATAGGAGATTGGTCCTTAGTTTTAATGTTCAAGGTGGAACACATACTCCGTCAAGCGTTGCAGCTTCGATGAATCCACCTTTTGCTCTCTTTTAACAGCTTGTTTCTTCACAGTCACCATTTGAGAAGTTGCATCCACTGTCCAACCATTCTCTACAACATCTGTGTATATCCAGCAAAAAAAAAGAAAACAATTATAATGTTAATTCTGATTCCACAACATATATAGTTCTCACTAGATCCATGCTACAAACACTAAGCCAAGACATTGCCACAAACACTTTGAGATAAACTTTTTGTGATTAGTTTCAATAAAAGAAGGAACTCAGAGGATTAATGTGGGAAGAGGACGTTAATATTTTGAAAGCAAAGGAAATTGCAGTAAGAAGCTTACAAGTTGTGGCATCATCCTCTGTCATCCCCAGGAAAAGGGCCAAATCACGGATGGTTATTGTGGAGTAGGCCGACAACAAAAGCTGAAACATCCTTTTTGTGTAAAGATCTGCAACAAAACCCACACAGAGATAGCATTGAGGGGTTATTGAAAAGATCAACCAATGGGAAGAGGCAACAATCGATGCCTAAAAATGCTACAAAAACTGTGCTGCCTAAAAAGGATGCAGACTAAGGTACAACTTCGCACAACTCAAACTTATGTTAGGCCTTTGGTTGGAAAAAAACTGTTGACTGTTTTTGTTCCGACTTTGCAAGTCGACTTCTCTGCTAGGTCACTTTATTGCAATGTTATTCAAATTCATGTTCCATATAAGTTCACTGACAAGATGCAAGTTGCTTTATTGCAGGACAAAAATTCTAAAGTAAGGCCTCACAAGTTAACATAACAACACAGCTACTCAATCTCAATATGCAGATAAACCTAGAGAGGAATACAAAGTAACAAAAAAATTAACTTTATAATGCTTATACGGATAATAAGCAGCCAGGAAGCTTAGTACAAGAATTACCTGAGAAAGCAGCAACCATATCTTTAGCTTCTTGACTCCAATCATAACCACGAATAGCTTCATATACACCTGCGTAGTCACGTGTCCATAGCTTCTGACCAATCGTCCAAGCTGCAACAACTTCAGGCTTCCTCTCCTTGATAGATGAAGGTATCATTTTCCAGAGGAAACGAGCGCTATCACTGCAGTAAAAACAAACACAACAAACATCAAATACAAAATCCAAATCCAAAACAGTCATATATTCAGGAACAGCTGAACCATAACTCTGTAGTTCCAACATACTACACTCACTATCAAGACTACAAAATCTGTTAAAAGGAGTTTGTCAACAACTATTAACTTGTGTCAAAGTTCTAATTTCTCAACTCAGTGGATACAAACAAGAAAGTGTAAAAAAATCAGAACTTAAGAGTTAAGACCCTAGAAAGATCTCATCTCATCCTATCAATCAATGCCCTTTTCTAGATGACAACATAAGAATGCAAATTGTGATATCCCAAGAGGATCTATATACTCGATCAAAGCAAACAGACCAATTCTGAAGCCCTAAAATCCGCAAGGATCCTAAGAAACCTTCTCTAATTACATCAGAGAAGAAGATTAAGCTCACCAATCGTCGACGTAAAAGTAACCCAGAAGATGGATTGCGTAAGGCCAGTCATCATGAAACGCAATTCCTTCGGTAGAAACCTGTAAATTAAAGAAACGATCGATTAAAACCTCACAAAATCAACTTCACAAAACCCTAATAGTGTCAACATCATCAGATTTTGGAACCTGAAGCATGAGATTATCGCAGATATCGGCGATTTTCTCAAAGGATTTTTCGGCTAAAGCTTCCTTAACAGAAGAGAGATCCATGGCTGGCTTCGATTGCACTAGTCTCGGAGCTTTGGTGAAGATGACGATCCTTCTTCTTCTTAAAACACTCTTTAGGGAAAAAATAAAAAAAAAAACTCACAGATTCATTCACCGGTTTAAAAAGCCTTTTGCAATACGGTTTACTTTAACCGATCAAAACCAAACTTAAACCGTACTATAATTGTTGAACTAAAAACGGACGCTAAATGGGCCGAGCCCAATTAAGCTATTGTAGATCCGCTAAGCCTTAAGTTTCGCGCCATACGGGTCTTTTCCCGGGAAAATCTCTCTCTCTCTCTCTCTCTCTCTCTCTCTAGCTGCTTCCATGGCGGCGGAGTCAGATTATACCATAAAGAAGAGAATGCGATTTTCTTCTTCTTCAGTTCGAGGTACCACATCTAAGAGCCTTATGGCAAGCAAATTAAGGAATCATAGCAACCGCTCCACCGTTCGATTCTCACCAGCTGTGTCTCACATCGGAAACCGATTTCTCACGGATCTTCGTCACCAACATGCGTCGCCACCTCTCAGCGATAAAATTGTTACTAAAATGCCTCGGGCGTGTCCTCGTGTAACGGTGAGGAATCTGTGTCTCAGACGCATATCCTCCTCCCCGAGTTCGATTTCTAGCGATTGGGACTTTCATGTGAAAGGGCAAAATCAAACCAAGGAGCTAAATGTGGAATCTCCTTGCGATTCTCCCAATGCTAACGGTAATTTCTGATTCTAAGCTCTTTATCAGTATGTGTTTAGAAACTATCTGATTCCACAATGTCTTTAATGTTGAAACAGTTGTGAGAATAGGAAGCAATGATATTATAGAAGTAGTGGAATGCTCACAAACGACGTCACCGGATTCAGAAATGTTCA
>NC_025695.1:19072607-19086888 GCF_000633955.1 Camelina sativa | reverse complement strand
TCTCTCTCTCTCTCTCTCTCTCTCTCTCTAGCTGCTTCCATGGCGGCGGAGTCAGATTATACCATAAAGAAGAGAATGCGATTTTCTTCTTCTTCAGTTCGAGGTACCACATCTAAGAGCCTTATGGCAAGCAAATTAAGGAATCATAGCAACCGCTCCACCGTTCGATTCTCACCAGCTGTGTCTCACATCGGAAACCGATTTCTCACGGATCTTCGTCACCAACATGCGTCGCCACCTCTCAGCGATAAAATTGTTACTAAAATGCCTCGGGCGTGTCCTCGTGTAACGGTGAGGAATCTGTGTCTCAGACGCATATCCTCCTCCCCGAGTTCGATTTCTAGCGATTGGGACTTTCATGTGAAAGGGCAAAATCAAACCAAGGAGCTAAATGTGGAATCTCCTTGCGATTCTCCCAATGCTAACGGTAATTTCTGATTCTAAGCTCTTTATCAGTATGTGTTTAGAAACTATCTGATTCCACAATGTCTTTAATGTTGAAACAGTTGTGAGAATAGGAAGCAATGATATTATAGAAGTAGTGGAATGCTCACAAACGACGTCACCGGATTCAGAAATGTTCACTAGTGTAGCAGGTTGTATCCGCCAAGAGATTGATGGAGTCTCTCTGAAGAACGTTGGTGTCAAACTCGGCAACAAAATTGTATGTGTTCTTCCATAGCTTTATTAGCAAAAGGACATGTTTAAATTGCAATGTTGGATTTTTTTTTAACTGGTTGCTTAATTTGCTTATTTACTCTTGACAGATTCGTCATCCGGAGAAGATTTTCAAGAATCCTGGTTCTGTGAGCTATAGGAGATTGCTTCCTTACTTGAAGGAAGCTGCTGATGATACTAGATCTAGAGATGCTGACACAAAGAACGAAAGAGATGAATTGATGGTAGGAGATGACCGGCTCTCTCCAACCGGGTCTGTTTTGCTATCTCCCAATAGCTTTGTTGAACCACCAGCACAAAACGTACATGGAAACATTAGCCCTTTCAAGAAGACGACTTCTTCTAGTGCCACCAAAAAAATTCCTGTATGATCTTCAGTGTTGTCGTTGCGTCTAAAGTTTTGATTTCATCCACCTGATTTTGTTCTTAACATTTTTTCTGTTTTGACATGAAACAGTTGTGCTCCAAGCGCAAGCTATTTAAAGTGCCAGGTTCTGTTAATTACAAAAGAATGCTTTCATATCTCAGAGATAGCTCAGAGGATAATCCTGGTAAGTCTCTTTATATTCAATGTCAGACTGTCAGTAATAGTTGTTACAGTTAGTCCCTACTGTCTTCTGTGGCTAGATGAATGTTATATAGTATATCTGCATGATTGCATGATATTAGCTTGTATTGTGGAAAAGAACAACCTGGTAGACTTAGGAACTGATTGTTCTTTGTATCGTTTATTTTAGGGACGACTGAAACCAGTAAACATATAGATCCTCAGAAGAATATAGAAAAAAATGCTCCAGCCATTGAGAATAAAGGGGCAGCAGCTGAAGCTAAAGATTTGAATACATACTCTAACGATGTTGAGACGCCGCTCTCTGATCTGGAGAAAGAACAGGAAACTCAAACTTTTGTTAGCTCAATTTAGCTGTTAGTGTTATTTAGTTAAACAGTTAGTAACAAAGTCTTGTATATAGGTTTAAGCGTATTTGACTTGTCTATGCATAGAGTTCACCTAGGCACTTGTAGGTCAAAGAATGAAAACAACTCCTAGATCATATGAACCGTACAATTGATCTTCAACGCACATCATCCACATTAGACTTGTTAATTCCTTTTGTCTCCACATTTTTCTGGCTGTACAACATTAATAGTGTCTGTCTTTGTCTTTTTTCAAGCATGTCAAATTGTTGTTGTTGTCTGATCCGCAGTGATCTTGCCTTGTGATTTTTTTTTAGATTTATCATAGCTTATTACTCTAAAAAGCAATTTCGTTGCATTGTATAGAAACTAGTATGGATTGATACGTTCAGGGATAAGGTTTAGAATTGTGACAATTCCAGTAAATCCAGTGAAAGGAACACCAATCATGACTAATTATGGGTTCAGTTGTTTAAGTAGCTGGAAAGAGCTTTATTTGAACTTGAGAATGTACAATGGAATAACAGATAAAAGAAACCAATCTAAGAATTGCATCAAACAAACATAGAATCATGGAGGGAATTGCATCAAGCATCAGACTCTGGACTTCTTGCATTCTGGTGGGAATCCACGAGGGAACCTTTTGAGATCAGAGCAATAATTGTAGATCATGAAGTACTTCTGAACCCATCTGAGTCTCCTCCTGCCATAAGCATTGAGCTCGTTCGCTACCTGCAATTTACCATCACCAAAAGAACGCTTGAATTTAGGGTCACATCCTGAAGAGACGGTGCAAGCCGCAGCGTTGAATCCTCTGTAGTAAGCTGTGAAAGGAGCCTTAGACCAGTCAGTCTTGACCAAGCCACCTCTCGTGGCCCAATCATCTGCATTCCACAGGCTCGAGTAAATCCTCATGGGTTGGCTCTTTGGGAAAGGAGCACCTAGCTTCTCTGCATTGTTGAACACTCTAATGGGTAAATTGTCGACCAAGAATCTGCAGAGGTAAGAACAAAGTCAAGACAAGATCTTCGTTTTCATTCAATGTTGAAGTAGCAATAGAGAGAGATTAATGGATCTTTACATGATGTGTTGGGGTCTCCAGACAATGGAGTAAGTGTGAAAGTTCTTGGTTGGATCGAACCAGAGATAAAACTGTTGCTCTCTGTTTCCTTTCCCTTGAGCAAAGACATTGGTGTGAAGAACATAAGGCTTCCCTGTCTCATTCCCAAGAAACTCAAAATCTATCTCATCATGTGTTGCTCCTTGTGACGACAACTTCTGCAAAAAAAAGTTTCAAACAAATTTAGAAAAGAGTATCTCTTCAGGTTTAGTAACATTTTGAATGAATGTGAGAGTTTGAGAACGTTACGTAGTAAGCGGTGACGGTGCCGGCGGAGTTTCCGGCGACGAGTTTGAGCTGCATATCGATCCGACCGAACAAATACTCTTTCTTGGATTTGAAACCTGACCCGGAAACCCGGTCCAGTGACAAAGACAACATATTTCCTCCGTTGAAGATTTTACCCCTGTGGTCACCCCACGTGAGGTCGAACTCGTTGAAGAAGTTGCCTGAGTAAGCAGAACCGACCATGGACATCAGCAGAACAGTCGCCACGACGATGGTGAGGCTTGAGTTTTGACCCATTTGAGTTTGGGTGTTACAAATAAAAGGGGTTGGGGGTGTGTGTGTGTCTAAATTCTAATAAGATTGAAAACTAGAGGAGATGAGAGCTTTTGTGTTTTGGTGTGAGATGGGTTTAAGCAGGGGATACATATATATATATATAGCTGGAGAAGCCTTGGGAAGCTAACCTTAACTACAGTTGTTTTTTGAAATTTTTATCGAACTCTATTTTTATTTGCTTTGTTCCTCCAGTAATATACTCCATTTTATTGCATTATTGAGAAGCCCCATCATTGGTTTGGTATATATTTGTTTTATTCTCATGTGGCTTAAAAGAGAGAAAATCAAAATGAAAGCTGTCCAAAAGAAAGAGAACAAAGAGAGTATGTACTGAGTACTGAGTAGTGTGAGCGAGTCTAACTGCGTAATCACTCAGTCGAGAGCTGGTGCCAGCTCTTCTGCTTCACCTAGCATACCTGGAGCCTCCAATTTACATTGAAAGAATAACTAATTTCAAACTCATTAAAATATTCTCAGAGTGAGGATAGGAAGTTGATATATATAGTATATAACATCATTTTTTTTTTTGGCAAATAAACTTTTTTTTTTATAAAGTTTTTCGTCTGAATGATTCATTCAGGCAAAGAAACTTCTGTCTATCCTTTTTTTTTTTTTTTGATAAAAGAATCATTTGGAAATTTTAGTGGGACTAGAGAGAACTATTCTAATGTAATAAAAAAAGGATTGTAAATTGAGATCAGTCAAATCGATTATTCTGTATATAATTTAATACCAAAGAAGGACAAAAGTTTATGGAGAATCATAAAGGATTACGAATAATTACGATTGGTAGAACTACTTCCCCATGCTTTTCAAATATATCATAGTTGATTTCTTTATCTTGAAATAATAGCGAGTAATTCTTACGACCAAATGGTGTTTTACGTATATTTGCAATGATTGAACTAGAGAATTATCTTAAAATAGCAGAGAAACAATTCTTGGTTCTTAAGAAACGTTCTTCCATATTTTTGACAAGTTTTCTTTTAAGTTCTAACTGTTAAAATGTCTAATGTAGTTTGTTTCGTTTGTAAACTTGGTTTATCTTGCATGTGTCACGTGTGGATCAATCTGAACGAAAGAAGAACTTTTGTATTTTGTGAAATAACTTTACTTTCTTCAATAATTACAACCATAGTTTACAGGTCTGCTTTTATAAATACAAAAGGAACAATCTAGAATAGCTACAACTCATCATGATGAATCATCTGTACATGATTGAAGAACGTTGAATCGATTCATGGTGTGGAGCGTCTTCTTCTCCGTACTCTGTTCTTGAGCTGGTACAACTTCTTTTGTCTTCTTCTGTTGAACTTGTTGACTGATCATACTCTTTGGGTCTTCTCCATTGTTTGAGTCCACTAAGCTTGCATCAGTTGAGTCCACTGGACTTATGTTCCTTATACTCCCCTGCAAGCTTGGCGTGGAAAGAACTGACACACCAAGTTTGAAACGAAGATCAAGAAAAGGCTTCTTTGGTAGTGGTTTTATGAAGACATCTGCGAGTTGGTTGGAGGCGTAGATGTGATGTGTCTCGATGAGACCTAAGGCAACCCGTTCTCGAATGTAGTGGTAGTCCGTATCAAAGTGTTTGGTCCGATTGTGCAGAGCTGGATTGGCGGACAAGTATACAGCTGAGAGGTTGTCACAATAGACTTTTGTAGGCTCGTACTGTGAGATGCCAATGTCACGAAGTAAGTTCGAAATCCAGGTGATCTCTTTGGCAGTGATAGTAAGAGCTCGATACTCTGCTTCTGTTGAAGAGTTTGATACTGAGGATTGCCTTTTTGTAGACCAGGATATCAAATTGGAACCCAGAAGTATACAAAAACCAGTGGTTGAGCGCCGTGTTAGTTTGCAGTCGGAATGATCACTATCACAAAAGGCACTAAGCGTGAGGTCCTTGTTCTTCTTTATAGGTAGTCCCATGTTGAGTGTACCTTTGACATACCGTAAGATCCTTTTAAGCAGACCAAAATCAGACACAGTTGGGGCGTGCATCCGTTGACAGACGAAGTTCACTGCAAACTGAAGGTCTGGTCTTGTGATGGTAAGGTACTGTAACTTGCTAGCAAGACTCCGAAAATACGTTGGCTCCGTGAATAGCTCAGAATTTAGCTTCTCTATTGTTTCCGGTAGAGGAGTGGGCATGGGATTACATTCACTCATACCTGCTTGATGCAGGATGTCTAAAGCGTAGGCCGTCTGATGTAGGAAGAGTCCATCGCTATAGCTTTCAATTTCAATGCCCAAGAAATACCGAGGAGGACCAAGATCTTTCATGGTGAATCTGTTCTTCAGAGCAGTAAGTAGATTTGCAAGAAGTTCTTGATCACTGCCTGTAAGAAGAATGTCATCGACATACAGCAACAATAAGAGGTATTGTCCATCTTGATGACAAACAAAGAGTGATGGATCATGAGTGCTGCAGACAAAGCCAAACTCGAGTAGAAAGTTACTGAAAATATCAAACCATGCTCTTGAAGCTTGCTTTAGTCCGTAAAGGGCTTTGGTGAGGCAACAAACGTGGTTTGGTTTGTCTGGATCAACGAATCCAGAGGGCTGATACATGAACACCGGTTCTTGAAGCTCACCATGCAAAAAGGCATTGGAGACATCAAGCTGTTTGATGGGCCAACTATTAGCTGCTGCAACATCTAAAACGAGTCGTATTGTTGTCGTTCTAACCTAAGGACTGAACGTTTCTAGATAGTCAATACCTTCTTCCTGATCATACCCTTTGGCGACGAGCCGAGCTTTAAGCTTATCAATTGTGCCATCAGGGTTGTATTTCGTTTTGAAGACCCACTTTGAGTCTAGGATGCTCATATCTTCAGTCGGAGGGGTCAAAAACCATGTGCGAAGCATATGAATTCTTCTCACTTCTTCAAGGACAGCTTCATTCCAACCAGGGTGATTCATAGCAGACGCGATTGTTTTAGGTTCATTGGCATTGACTTTTGAGGTGATAAGAGCATAACATGTGTTTGGTTTGTGAATTCCGGCTTTTCCTCTTGTGGTCATGGGGTGTACGTTTTCAGACTGAACCGGTTAAGCAACACCTATCTCCTCTGCAGCATTATCGGTTTGATTATCTGCAGGTTGTCCTTCTCCGTCTGAATCATCATCTCCACTAGGCTCTGTGAGAAATATGTTTGGAATGCGAATCAGAGGCTGTTCTTGAGCTGGCAAAACTGGTTTAGACAATAGTTGAACCGGAGTAGAAGCTGGCACAAATCTCTCTCCTGGAGTGGAAATCTTGTCAACGATTTGCCAAGCGTGGAGCAATGGGGTGTCATAATGAGGAACCAAATCCTTATACTTCTCCTTGAAAGGCAGTTCTTGCTCAGAAAAAACAACATGTCTTGAGATATAAACTTTACCAATTGGAGGATATAAGCAACGATAGCCTTTGTAGTTGTTGTTGTAGCCGAGAAAGATGCATTGTAATGACTTTGGATCAAATTTGTGATGAACTAGTGGTCTGAGACACGGATAGCATGCTGAGCCAAACACTCTGAGAGATGAATAATCCGGTTTTTGACGGTGTAAGAGCTCATGGGGGCTTTTGTTTTCTAGAACTATAGTTGGTAACAGGTTGATAATGTAGTTGGCAGTAACAAATGCTTCCACCCACAATTTCAATGGAGTATGACTATGAAACAGCATTGAAATACCAAGTTCCACAAGATGTATGTGCTTTCTTTCTGCTAAGCCATTTTGCTGAGGAGTGTAGGGACATGAAATCCTATGATGAATTCCATGTTCATTGAGGTGAGCTTTGAACTTGTTGCTTGTGAACTCACCTCCTCCATCACTTTGAAACACCTTTATCTTACTACTAAATTGATTCTCAACCAGCTTTTGAAATGTAGTAAAGACTGATATGAATTCTGACTTATGATGCAGGGGATAAACCCAAGAGAACCTTGAGAAGTCATCAACAAAAACTGCATAGTATTTAAACCCTTGGTTTGATACAATCGGAGCTGGTCCCCAAAGATCACAGTGGATCCGATCTAGAGGATGTAAAACACGAGAATCAGAAACAAAAAACGGTAATCTACTACTCTTCCCCATCTGGCAAGGCTCACAAATGGAGGGTGTGCTGATCTTATTCACTTGAATCTCCTTGCTGACTTGAAGTTGCTGAAGAACCTTCGAGTTTGCGTGTCCAATTCGGTAATGCCAAATTTCCTCTGTAGCGGCACACTGACGATTTGAGTAAAATACCACAAGCTCGTTATTCTCCAGCACAAAGAGGGCCTTCCTACGATGACCCTTGGCTACCACTTTCTGTGTTTGCAAATCGATTATGCAAACCTTATCAATGTCAAAATAAACACCATAGGGATAGTCATCACACAACTTTGATACAAAGAGCAGAGATTTTTGAATATCAGGACAAACCAAGACTTCATTAAGAGGAATTGTACCTTTGGAGGAAGTGATTGTAGTGGAGCCAACATGAGTAATGGGAATGTAAGTTCCATCTCCCACAAGGACTGTATCATTTCCTTCATACACGGCTGCTAACTGGAGACCATCTGTTGAGGAAGTTACATGTGCAGAGGCTCCTGAATCCGGGTACCATTCTTTACCATTCTCCTCAGATATCCTTAAGCTTGAGAAGGCCTGGACTTTTGTTTGATAATTGTTGTCGAACCGGTTGTAGCATTTAATTGCAGTATGACCAGTGCGACCACATATCTGACAGACTGGACGTTGGCCAGAGGATTGATTGGAGATTGGAGAGGACGACTGATGTTGATTAAAGCCACGACCTCGTGTTGTGTAACCTCCTCTTCCTCTGTTCTGGCTAAAGCGACCACCCCTACCTCTTTGATTTGGAGAAAACTGAGGAGCACATGGATTTGTCTTCTCTGTCATGAAGGCAACATGAGGAGTGACTGTGTTGGTCTCCTCATAAGACTGCAATCTGCTATCAAACCCTTGGACCTCCGAAATCACATCATTGAAGGTAGGAGCTGGAAGCTTGCTTAAGGAGCTCTGAATGACCGTTGCTATGGGGTCATACTCTCTGCCAACGCTGACCTTCAATGATGATTTTCATGGATTCATCTACAGGTTTCCCAATGGAGCTTAGAGAATCACATATTGTCTTGAACTCTCTGTAGTAAGCAGAGAAAGTCTTGTCTTTTTTTGACACAAGCTGCAGACTGCGACGGAGGGAGAACTCTCTGGCAACGCTGCTCTTGTTGAAGTTCACCGCAAGTGAAACCCAGATTTGACGAGAGGTTTGAAGACTGTGAACATGGCCGAGAACCTCTTCGGAGAGGGTTCCAAACAGCCAAGACCGAACTAGTTGGTCTGTGCAAAACCAGGACTCATACTGCGGGTTGGTAACTTTGGTGGTGACATCACCGTTGACGACAAGATGTGTCTGAGCTGGGGCCGAAACAGCTCCATTGACGAACCCGATGAGTTTCTGACTGGATAGGAGAGACTCGAACTGCGTCTTCCACAATAGGTAGTTACTGTCGTTGAGCTTAAGCGTGACTGAGCTTGAGACATGGACATTGTCTGGGAAGGGATACGTGGTTGCCATTGAAATGCCTGTTAGAGCTTTAAAATGGCTCAGATACCATGAACGAAAGAAGAACTTTTGTATTTTGTGAAATAACTTTACTTTCTTCAATAATTACAACCATGATTTACAGGTCTGCTTTTATAGATACAAGAGGAACAATCTAGAATAGCTACAGCTCATCATGATGAGTCATCTGTACAGGATTGAAGAACGTTGAACCGATTCATGGTGTGGAGCGTCTTCTTCTCCGTACTCTGTTCTTGAGCTGGCATAACTTCTTTTGTCTTCTTCTGTTGAACTTGTTGACTGATCATACTCTTTGGGCCTTCTCCATTGTTTGAGTCCACTAAGCTTGCATCAGTTGAGTCCATTGGGCTTATGTTCCTTATACAATCTCCCGTATGCATAATTTAATTTTGGATAACAAAAACAATTAGTAAGAATTACTAAATCCATTTACGATTTTATCTTAAAGTTTTTTTTTTGTCATCTGATAAATCAAAAGAATGTAAAGAATACAACTAAAGAAGGAAAAGCAGGAAAAATCAAAAAGAAAAACCACCAATTGTCACTTGATACTGAGGTCAGAAGATCCTCCAAATGCACTAGCTGAAACCAAAGGATCTAACTCCATCGTGGCCAAGTCACCAAACATTATCTCTGTTATATGTTTATGTCAATCTACTCAAGCATCCGCCTCATTCCGCACCTGATCAAGTAGCCAAGAAGGACCCCCAAGAGATAAGTAAGACTGCAAACGCCCATCACGAGTAACACTGTTCGCGATAGCCTTTGCCACTTTATTCGCTGAAGCCGCAACTCGGTGACACTCCCAGGAAGTAAAACTTGACAATACATCTTGGATATCCGGTAATAAGAACCCACATCGTGGCCACTCATGTGATTTGTTTATAGCTTGTACCGCCGCAGAATTATCCAACACCACCTCAATCCGAGTTATATGCAGAGTCTGCAAAGCCTCTAGAGCCCACAAGGAACATCTCAAAAAAGCTAGCACCTGCGAGTCCGTAGGCTGTATTGCCTGTCTAGCATGAAACAAGACTTCACCTTGATTATCTCTCGCAATCCAAGCGCCACCAGCCATTGTTAAGTCATTATGCCAAGAGACAACAATGTTACATTTAACAACACCTACCATCGGATTACGCCATTTCACCTCTATGATTGGTGTTCTCCCCTCTCTGTGGAGGCCTAAATTACGAGAAGCTGATTGCACATCCATCCATTGAGAGGATTCCTGAAAAGCCTTCACCACCAATTCTCTTATATCGCCTTGTTTACCTTGAAAGACAAAATTATTCCGCCATTTCCAGATGCCCCACATAATCCATGGGATTGCTCTACATATCTCCTTAGGAATTCGCTCTTCCTAAATCAAAGCTAACAAATGTTCCCAATTCTTCACTAAATCCTGTTCAGAGAAACCTGTTTGCAGCAAAGGAACATTCGATAACGCATACGCCTGTCTTGCTACAGGGAAAGCAAACAACATATGGCATATAGTCTCCTCCTGATATCCACAAATCGCACATCTTAAATCCACAAATAACCCTCTCGACGCCAATCTCTCGGAGACATCTAGAGCCCCAGACAGCATTCTCCACAAGAAGGTTCTGATTTTAGGCACCGTCTTAAGGTTTCAAACCTTAGCTTGGAGCTCGTCAACCTTCATCACATTATCTGGTCGAGGGACGTATAATGATGGTAAGGTACGAGCTAACCAATACCCACTTTTGACTGTGTAAGCGCCAGATGCCGTATAAGACCAAATAAAACGATCCTTCTTCGTCTCCTCAATAGCCATAGCGAGGATCCGTTGAGAAACATTTTCTCAACCTCTCTTTGTGTGGTAATTTATAATTTGAAGGATTTTGTTAGTATTATTATATAAAAAAGCATATAATTAATCTGGTAGTTCTGAAATTTGTTTTGTTAACACCGTTCTTTTTATTTTTTAACGAGCACACCAGTTTGTTAGCCCTTCCAACTTTTTTTTTTTTTTTTGTTATCGTTCCTTCTCTTTGACTGGACCATTATTCTAATTGTTTACGGTGAGCTATTACCGTAAAAAATAGACAAAACGACAAGGTAACCCATCTACTTTATTCACACCCTTCTTGTTCTTGGCACCAATGTTCGTTTTTGTTTTTAGTCTTGGAAATGAGAATTAATGTAGCCAAGAAAAGAATGAATAGGAAGGAAGAATGGGAGTGACAAGCTGGCATGGAAATGGCCACTCTCTTATTTCCTCTGTACTTTGTGTTATCTCTTGTCTCAGATTTGTCACTTCCCTCGTACCTCCATCACGTGTGGTGTGACTGTGACCTAACGAACTCATCGATCTCTATCTGTTCCAGCCGGCATGGCATGGCATGCCCATGCAATTAGTGAATTCCGATTTCCCATTTCACTTTTTTTTTTTTGGGTTTAGGGTAAACATAATTCTGTCTTATAAGCTGTCGAAAATATGTATAGTGGAGACAATAAACAAGGTGCCGTTTTAAACTATATTAGACCTAGTTTAGTTAGTTTATCTCAGGAACAAAATATATATATATGTTCTTCTTATTTTTATGATACCGAAGGAAATGAATTGATCCTATATATAGCTCATATGTTCAGTTTTATCTCGTAGGTTTTGTGATATTTTCTACCCACTCATGTTTAGGGTTGTATCTTATGATTTTGTAAGTTCTGGCTAACCCGGCCATTAATTTTTTTTGGTTAGCAGTCTATTAGCATTACATTATTGTGTAGTATTATATAGATTTGCTAAGTCTACAGAAAAAAAAAAAAACATAACTACACGTACGCATTTAAGCCTGAAACCCTACGCTCATTGATTTGAGAGGCCATTGGATACATTGTAGGTTGATTTGTTTTCCCCTTTCCGTGAAATGATAAATTCAAAATCTTGAGTATTATTAACTAGAGCATTTAAAATTCCATGCATGACAAGACCGGTGGATTTTGTTTGCATGTGTGTGAGTGTGACCATTTAAAGAGGCAACACATATTTTGGTTTTTCAAAGTATGGCTCCTGACTAGTAAATGAGGAATATGTAAGATAGTTGGCAAAAATAAATAAACACTGAGGTATGGATAAGACGGTGGTCCAACCAAAACCTCAAGTCATAAGTCACAACAAATTAAACTATTAAACTAATGAGTTCATTGTAATGTCTTACAAAACTCCAAAATGTATGCAGATTCATCGAATTCGGAAATTGACACACGACAATACGGCATCCTTATGTGCCTGTATACATATAGAGATTCATGATTTCACAAATATTGAAGTACTTTCAAATCTTGGATTGAATCGAAATAAGAGTCCTGATTATTGATTACCATGTTACCAACCACTAATTTTATAAAAGAACTTACAGTATGTTTTTTAGTGAAGTGGTGTAATATCAACAACTGGATTTTTAAAACCGGCTCATCATTACGGTTAAATGAAAAAAATGGTCCTCTACCCCTCTTTGTTTTTCTTACTTGGGCGCTTAGGTGAAGAGTCATATAGAACTGAAACACATCTACGAAGGAAAAATTCTGATACAAATTCTGAATTCACTTAATCCGACTGGCTTTCGTTTAGTTTTGGAATTTTCTTGTACTCATACGCGTTAATGTCCACCTTCTCTTGCATAGCCTGCGGAATACAAAACCCGGTCAAGATATTAGTCATCAAAGTTTTTTTATGCAGTCTAATTCGCTACGTTAAATCATGAAAATCTGCAAAACTGAGGAGAGGATTATATATATATATATATAAATACCTTAAGCTCATCTTCGATGGATGTGTTTTTAGGTTTATAAGCATCAACAGGTCCTGTTCTCGAAAGCGCCTTTCTTGTCTCTATAATCTCCCATTCTTGGTCATCTTTTACCTTTGCGATATCCTTACTGAACTAACCAAATAAACCATATGTGGTGAAGTTGAGAATTATAAGCAGAATCCCTATAGCATTTTTACATATTCAAAGCTTAAGAGTTTAATCAAAGAAAGAACTGACCTGCCTTGAAGGAGCTGGCCGAGTCCGAGGGCTCCAAATACAGTAAGAGATATCATCGGAAGTCCATATCTTACAAATGGGTGTCTCCTTCCCCACCTTTTAAACGATGCTGATGGCTGCTTGGGAGTAGCAGTAGCAGTAGCAGCAGAACCGGAAGGAGAAGACTTTTGAGTTTTCTGATCAGTTTCAATTGTTGTCATTTTGGTGTAATCAAAAAGCAAATGACTGCAAGGGAAAATCAAGAGTTAAAACCTAACCACAAGACAAGCTACGAGAAGCAGTAATTGCACATTTATCTGACTGAATCATGCAATTTTGTTGCAGTATTAGAAAGAAACTATCTTGCAGAACAAAGACCGAGGAAATCCATTAAGCAAACTAAATCACCCAACAAGTTTTCAAAATGATATTTTCAACTTCTCCATCGTATTTAACCATTCAAGCAAGAAAAATGCATTGAGAGAAGATGGTTCACTCAGCCTACTACCATTTCTTAACAACTCCATCAAGTTAATTTCTTCTGAATTCTTTTGAGAAGATAGAAGCAGATCACAAAAACAAAATTGTTCACCAGATATGATGATCCCAATCTAATTTTCAATATATAAATCTGAACATCTAATCAAATGACCTAAAACATCTTCCACTTGTTCTGTTCCTTTTCTTGTACAAACAAGAGATTCATATAACCTAGAAATTTACAATCTAAACCCTAGAAATCAAATTCAATTCAAGGCGACCCGTGTATACTGCTTGTTGTTTTTGACTTTAAATCAAAACTAACCTGAAGCTGAGTGATGGCCGGAATCAGATGTACTGTCGAAGCCGAACGCAATTAGACAGAGAGAGCTTGAGACGAAGATACGACGGCGTTTCGACTTTCACTTCAGGAGCCTGGGGATTGGGGAATACGGCGTCGGTTGTGAGAAATAATAATCAATTAAATATTTAAAATTTTAAATCAACAGCCCTCCCCATTACAATGGGCCCAGCCCAGTAACTTCTATTCTGCGATTATGGTGATGAGTAAAACGACGACGTTTGATTTTCTCCTTAAGGTAATGTGGGTTTTGCTCATGATCTTGGATTTATGTCTTCATGTGTGCTGAATGATCTATCTAAGCATAGGGAACTTTGTAAAGATAACAATTTGTTGGTCCTTTTGTGGTAAACAAAAACAATTTTTTGGTTTCTGGAATTGTACGTTGGAACATCTACTACGATCAACATACCCATTTTTTTGTAACTAAGTATTGCGTTACATACACTACAATGGACCAAGCCGATGGTTTGGTACTTCGGGTTGTGTAAGAAGAACAGAGGAAGTACCGAAAAGAAGAAAAAATGTCTGCAAGTGTAGATGGAATTTAACCAAATAATGTGTGATTGATACAATGGGTGGGTACATTATAA